>NW_027286952.1:2266175-2403675 GCF_022747635.1 Hetaerina americana | reverse complement strand
TTCCATTTTCTTGAAATGCACAAAAGTATTTCCGCCCATCATAAAAAGGTGCTTAGCAGCAAATAAGCATGATTATGAATTATGCCAGAGGAAATATTTGGATTGTCATTGCTTCATACTAGCTCGTAATTAATGGTTGTAGTGAAGTCTACTTTTTGTTGACCATTTCGTAGGTTAATTGGATGTGGCGATTTGTAATAAAATTATAATTGTATTACTATTCTAATTAGAAATTTTAAGTGAGTTGAAATAATATTATGTTATTGTGCAAGAAATGACAGTTCAATTTAGCATAGCATTGAGGGTAGTATACTATTTAAAAAGATGTTTTAAATGCCTCCAGATGATCTTTCTTGATTAAGTGATGGCCTCCAAACCAAAATAAATGCGCAATGACTCATGGCATTGATGTCATTGGCCAAAAAACACAGATTGCCCCTCGGGCAAAATAACCTGTCGGTAGCATTTCATTTCGGGAGAATGATTTTTTCATTGAATGGCCAGCAGTTAGAAGAGAAGCCACGTACAAATCCATTTCTATGTTAATGAATCAATAATTTTGGGGTATTTGTTCACAATCTATGTATTGAATAAACACTATTTTTATATTATTCAGAGAAACCATATTTCAATGCATTTTAACTATGAACTCATGATTTTTGGGCTTCTTTGAAGTTTCTGAATTTGGCTTTTTCATGCTAGGAGTCTTTGTTATAGCAAGGTTGAATGTACAAAATCTTCCTGAGTAGACTTGGAAGCATTTCAATTGTGTACTCAACAGTGATTCGATTGTGTATGTGGGGATGTCATAAACTGTTTTTAATCTCGACCCCTAATGTTTACCTGATTAAATTTCCATATCCATCTCCCCTACCTCAGGAGGCTACCAAGTCAGCCTCTGCCATCCACCTTCCTTCCAAGTGCTAGGCTCCATTGGCAGCATGGTGACCTAGAATGTTATTTCTTCTTTGACTTTTGAGTTTGAAAAAAGATGTTCTCGTTAAGCAGAGGTGGAGTTTTTTCCGAATAACTGGAGGGTATAAATGCTGTCTCTATACTATTCTTTCATTACAACCAAAATTAATTATCCTGGTATTAGTTGGGAAAATAATAAATCTCTTTTTGCCTCTTGTCCAATAATTTGTACATGGCCCTGAACCATAGACATTGTCATTGACTTTGTTATTTAGATTTCAGGTGACGCGAATGAAGAGCAAATTCTAACCGCAGCAGCTGCCTACATTGACCGCCCCGAAGTTCTCCAGAAGGTTTTGAACGATCTGTACCACTTGTTCCGGTATGAAACTTGTCAAAATGTTTGCCATGCCCTGACAGTTGTCCTGGAAGCAATGGATCGGCACATACATGAGAAACACATACAGATATCCGGAAGGTAAGGAGGAGTAGGGGGCAAGCATTCATCTAACGTATTTCCATGGCTTAATTATTATTATTATTATTTTTCCATGACATTCATACCATTTGCTCTTCTGAATTATTTCACATAGTTGGAGTTAATCTCATTCACTTGTGGAAAGTTTATCTGCTTCGTAATTATGCAGGGAGCATGGTCCAATTGCTTTGGTGGACAGAGACATGAGCTGGCCCCTCTCCATGGTCCGAATCCATATTTCCTCACAGCCCCTCCTCACTCTCAAAACAAGATCAGTCTCATTCTCTACTCCCATGCATAAGGTGCAGCTTACCTGTTTCTACATCTTTAATGGCCAACATGTAATCATGATTATTCAGTATGTTGTCACATTATTTTCATTGCCGAGTTAAGATTTGACTCTCCTTTGGATGCTCTCTTGACGGTAATCATTCTGCAGATGGTACATAACGGATATTGAGAATGTTCATCCAGCAAATGTTTGTACTTTGAATTAAAGTGGATCACATTTACATCTATTATGTATGAACTACTGCAATTATCCACCGACATTACATTCAAGTGTTAGCGAAAGGAGGAGGCGTGGATTGGGGATGGGGGAGAGGAGATGCCTTTAGTGTTACAGTCATGGGATAATGTATCAATTGGATGGGTGACCATTGGATAGTCAACATTGTAATATGATGAATCTTTAGAAAAGCATGTGTGCGCTTGATTGTTTGGAAGTGAATATACCAGAGGCTCTTATTACATCATTAATTAGTTGAATCCATAAAAGATGCGGCAAATGTAGCATTTTGGCATTTATTTCATATCCACTTATATTTTATTATGCACGACCTGGGTTTCGACATACAAAGTCATCATCAGGTGAAGTACAGAGGAGAGACAGCTTTGCATAGTAGACAGAGAGGAGGAGGGGGGAGGAGTTGGTGAAGTGGGAAGGGGGGAAAGAGAAGGGAAACTGATGCGAGTGTGTATGGGGGAGGGGTAGAGGGCGGTTGGGTATGGCATCAGGGGGGGGGGGCTGTGGAACAGAGGGAGGTCCAGGAGGGGAGAGTGGGAGGAATACATCAGCTCATTAACCAATATACCCTAATAATGACTGTTCTTGGAAATTTCCAATCATTCCAAGGCATCTAATCTTAAACCTTCCTTCTCCAAATGTAGAATCTCAGGAACAAAGTCATTTGTGTGGTTATTGTACTGTAGTTGCTTGGCAAAATGGGAAGGAGGATTTCTGTTTTTAAAACAGGCATAGTGTTCTGTCACACGTAAATGGAATTTCCTTCCTGCCTGTGTTAATAGTTACTTACTAATAGTTATTAATTAATGTAGACAAAATATCAATATTAAATAACATTCAAAGTTAAAAAATTGAAACAGAACATAAGAACTGTCGTATTTTTTACAGACCAGATTGTGGTACAAAATGAAAAATGTAAGTAGTAGTCATTGAATAGACCTTGGGGCATCGGTTAAGAAAATTTACCCAATGGGCGATTAGTAACAACTTAATGACATGCACAGATATCCACACAGTGATAATTTATGCCCTAAAATTCTTCAGGTATTTTTAATTACTTTTTTTTTAAGGGATCCTGGTGAGATGGAAAATAGATCAACATAATCGTAACTGTTGGCATATCTCATAAACTGGGGGATAGGGATTGGTGCGGTGGCTATTGTACTGGTTTCCCACCCAGAGGGCCCGGGTTCAAATCCCGGTGGTGTTGAATATTTTTCAGAGGTATTTCGATCCCCACTTGAGGTGCTTTGTGGAGGGCACTTTGAGTGAGTACACCGTCCGTCGGATGGGACGTTAAACTGCGGACCCCTTGGCGCCTTTCGTAAAGAGTAGGCTAATGCCGAAGCCGGGTTTCTCTCCACCCTTAATCCGTTCCTGTCCATCCCCTATGGCGCAAATGACCTCAGCCGTCTGTCGCCTCCCCTCAAAACTACTACTACTACTACTATCTCATAATATGGTTAATAGGCAAGTATTTTGTGTAATTTTATGCATAATATCTAATTTCAAACAGTACTTCATACCTTGTGTTTTGTGAAGGTACTCGGAAAGATAGGAATACTCTCTAAGGAATCAATCTTGTTATGCAGTAAAAGAAAATTTATGTTAAGTAATTTGTCTACGTTTATACAAGAAGGGGAGTTTAAGTAGAGGTAGCATTTCATGATAGCTTTAGAGATCTTTGTGAAAATTGAATTTGAATGCAATTTTGTGCACAAAATTTGATAGAGATTGCATGATGTTTCCCATCAGTGCCACCCTGTTCTACATAGTGAAGGGGAAGGACAAGCACTCATTTGCCATGAGAATGAAGAGGAAAATCATTTGCACCTTGCTGAATGGCATGAGCACTCACCGAGATGATGACACAATGATGAGGAATGGCTGCCTAACCCTGTGCCAATTCAAAATCCCACAGGACGTGGTACGTATTATTATTGCCCACTCCCACTCCCAGCCAACTGCCAGTCACCAATGGATGCCAAGCATTGCGGAAACCTTCACGACCAATTCACTAATTGCAACACATTGGATCGTGCTCAACTCTCACGATCGTTATGCCACCAACAGAGTGTGAATGCAAGTTGTGTTGAAATTGTGTTGGCTCCCTTCCAACGGATTCCTTTCTTTTCCCAACAGCTCTTTGACTACGAGCGTCTCATCCACATCCTCCTGCACATTGTTTGGGAGATGGAGCAGGAGGGATTTGTACAGCGCATTGGAATTTACTTGCTCAACTCACTCGCATGCCAGGTTGATGGCTACCAGAAGCAGCTGCTTGGAGACCTTGGGGCGATAAGTGTATGCATACTTTCGTTAAGGGACGAACTTAGGTTAAGAAACACATGTCCATGAATTAAGAGACACCTGTGGTTGCTTTTCGGTACGTTTTCGGGCAAGTCAAAGGTTGTGATTCCGATTACTGTTCTGTAAATTGAGTAGCTTCAGGCGTGATGTGGTGGAAGTCGAACATAATGAATAACTGATTGAAGCACTTTTCCACTTGATAAAATGTTTTTATTTACGACCGGGTTTCGATGTATTACACCTTATTGACCTGACGATGATGTAATACATCGAAACCCGGTCGTAAATAAAAATATTTTTATCAAGTGGAAAAGTGCTTCAATCAGTTATTCATACTGTTCTGTATTTTTCAGAGAAAGGGACTTAATTGGTTTCACAGGCAAATACTTTGGTGCATAATAGGTGCCACCTAGACTGGGAAAAGTTGGGAATAGGTCAACTTCTTAAGAAATTGTGGAAAATATGGGGAAAGAGAAATATTTGAAGTCTGGAATTCGAAATGGGAATTCCAAATGAAAATTAAATTCCTTTTATTTGGTGATAGCAAGTGACCTGCGAAGTGGCAGCAGGTGATCCACACAAAAAATTCTGAATCTGGTTCCAAATACTCTTAAAGGAGCAAAACTTGGGGTAATGGGAGGTGTTTAGACACTGGGAATGGGGAGATATAAAATGAGTGGTGGTAGTCCTACCATGAGACCCGAGTTCAACATCGTTGGGCTTCCCTTATGTCACTTCTCAAACATGCACACCAACCCATCCTAATATTGTTGCAATATATTTAAAGGGAAATAAAAGACTCAATTTTAGAATGCATTATTTTTATGGAATTGAAGGAGATGTCTTTAAATCAGCGGAGAGCAACTTCAGCTGGTTTTAATTTCTTAGTGCTAGATAGTCCATTTAGCCCACACTTAATGAAAAATGTTCTTTGAGAAGATTGAATAATGCCTCCTGTCCATTACCCAGGCATTTGGTTTGAGAGTGCTTGTGCCCAATGACTCTTTCTTTGCTGATGATTGTGGCCTTCTACCAGTCAAGGTTATTTTCAAGATATCATCAGAATCCCCCATCCCCACTCAAGCGAATCTAAAGAAACCAGTTTCCCTTTCTAAAAGGGGACTACCTTGATAGCGACACCATTGTCTAGGCCCCACCATGGCGGTATTCACTCTGGCACCACGATACTAACGTCCCCGGAGATAACTTGGAATCATGCCTATGGGACTTAAGGTATGCTGCATCTGACTGAGATACTGACCATTGATTGGCCTGCTTGACCAATTAAGTGCCTTCCCCCTTCTGGTGTTACCTTTGTTCATTGCCCCTGCCCCTCCAGTCCCTCGCAACACTGGAGAGGAAGGTGCTGCATCGTTGGTAGGGGTGGCCGTCTGTTCTCATCATTCTCACCCTGGCCGCTCCGGCAGGGTGCAGCCGTCCTCCTCAGTTTGGTGCAACTCCAATGCAAAAGCCTTGTGCTCTAGCGTGAGCATGTCCACACCACCTCCCCAAAATGCACACATATTAGGAAGATTTCCCACCCCACAAGGCTTCCCTTCGGTGCATCTGCCTTACCCTGATGCAAGGCCCAATTCCCCTCCTTACACGTACGTGAGGATTGCTCTCTGCCCACCTATGGACATTGCTTCTCCCCTCATCCTGCCTAAGAAATCATAAGGTGGCCTTTCTGGCTCCTGAGATGAGAGCATGAGTTGTTCGTGCCGAGATAGACTCTCTCTGTCTGTGCCATGCCAGTTGAAGTGCAGTGGAAGACTGCACTGAGCTTCCCGCCCCAATCTCTTCTGTGTGTCCCTCAGCAAGTTTGCATTTTGTACTTTTGGCCAGTCAACCTAGCGCAGTGCATCAGATGGTCAGATTGTCCAGTCTCTGCCGAGAGGCAGTCCGTCTCCTCCTATCCATTCCCATTCCTTCTCCCCTATCAATTCAATCGTGGTTCCCAATGGCTTATAATACGCTGAAAATGTTTCTCCTTTTCCACCAAAGTCCATTTCCAGTCTACTCACTGCTATGCACTCAAGTGATCTTATTTTCATTTTTTAAGAAATAATTTTAATAACTAGGAATCAGTGTCTAATTGAAATAACCCGGCGGTGTTGAATATTTTTCAGAGGTATCTCGATCCCTACTTGAGGTGCTTTGTGGAGGGCACTTTGAGTGAGTACGCCGTCCGTCGGATGGGACGTTAAACTGCGGACCCCTTGGCGCCTTTCGTAAAGAGTAGGCTAATGCCGACGCCGGGTTTCTCTCCACCCTTCATCCTTTCCTGTCCATCTCCTATGGCGCAAATGACCTTAGCTGTCGGTCGCCTCCCCTCAAAACTACTACTACTTGAAATAACCACCCTCATAGGCATGCATATTATTGGATTGTAAATACAGTTTATTGTCCTAGCTAATTTCTAATTGAAATTTTTATTAGTGGATTTAGTAAATTCCTATTGTCATATTCCCATTATGGTTATCCTCACGTTGCTCTCTCTTCTTCTATTGTCGGGACATTCACCATCTTGGCATCGTGGCGTGTGATTTTTGAACTTTTTGTTTTACATTATAATCGCACAGTTTTTTCTAAGGTCCTCTTTTACTTAAGAAAATACGGGTTCATTTCCAGTTCAATATTCAATGAAGGTTGTCACATCAAGGGCTGAACAACAATTTAGCAATTCCATGCCCTTCAACGCTTCCCTGGAGGGGCATTAAGCCTGTAATGGGATTTTCATCAGTAACACTTGCGAATGTCTTTAATGATTGGTAAAATATGAGGGGCATTCGAATCAAAACCGAACACCCGCCAAAACAAATAGTCCAATAAAAGCTAGAAACTAGTTTTTTATGTGTCGATACTGCCATCGCTCTGGTAGGAATAATGCATCGTGACAACTCGCAGGCACAAGCAATTGTTGGGTTACGTCCTTGATGGTTGATTGTCCTGACTGATTGTTGTAGCGGGTGTTCGGTTTTAATTTGACTGCCCCCCATATGTACTCGTGTTAACTGAACAAATAACATTCCAAATTCAGGTTAGCATTGCCTCACCTAAAATTGAATGACATGAAGTGAAGAGTCATTTCCCTGCCCCATGACTTTTAATTATGCATTTTTCCTTTGCTCCCAATAGAAAATGCTTGCTTTAATTGAGGACCGATTGGAGCGGAAGATATGTGATGATGTTCTGGAAGTTGCTTGGTCTACCTTGTGGAATGTCACGGATGAGACGGCCATCAACTGCCAGAGGTTCCTGGATGGCCGAGGAATGGAGTTCTTCCTTGGATGTCTCTCTGTAAGTCGTGGCCACAGAGGCCAAACTTCATGCATCACTCACTTGCACCACTCATGCTTTCTGCTTCATGGTCCCTCTCTGTGTGCAGGGTGGGCGTCTTAAAAACAAGTGTAGGTCACATCTCTCCAATTCTTAAAATACTGCGCCTAAAGCAATGCAGTGCGGTGGGATCTCTGTGTGTCATTTTGTGGTGCAAACGATTGGGGAAGGGCAGAGCATAAAAGATTTAAATGTTCAAACCAAAATTCATGATACATGCAATAAAAATTGTGCAAAATATTTTGAGTTACAGTGCCTCAGAAAAAGCTGCATAACTTGAAATTATTCACTCTATATCTATATAAGATCAATGATAACTTAGTCTACCTATTTCGATTTATTAACCACAGCGAACAACATAGGTTGTCATTTATGACGCAAAGTCTCCCGTGTCTGATGTAGAGTATCTTTGATGGCATGAGGAAATTTGTGTGTTGTATTGTCAAATTTGAATCTCTTTGAGAATTCATACTGCATACCTCACGATGGTAATAATTTTCCACGCAAGGAACTTGGTAGTGGACTTTTATGATTGAACTAATGTGATATACTGTCCGGGAGGATTGTTAGAAATGTCTCATATGAGAGACCACTGATGTGTCTCAAAGTTATTTTCAATTATTGGCATCCAGGGAAGAAACACAAAGTTTCAGCCAGCGAGGTCCATTTACTCTCTGTGCTCAGTGTTTGTTTGAATCAAGCAAGACCAGTGATTTATAGATGAAAGGAAATTTCATATGTTGATTAAGCATTTATTTGTGAAAGGTAAATTGCCTCAGGAAACTGAAAAGGCTTGATAAGCATCATGGTGAGTTTTCTCCTTTGATTAGAATGGATTACAATTAGTTAAAACATTTTCGGTGTGACCATATGAGAACAAGTGATGTCCTGGCTGCCCTCTCCAGGCCACTACTCTCGAAATCATTGATAGAATCCATCCTGCAGTGAAGGAGACCGGACGAGTGAAGGTGTGTGCTGTTAATGATGCAGTGGGCATCTCGAATGAACGGGGACATAGTATTTGCATCAACATTTGGTCATGAAAACTATCACTATCAGCAATGAGCTGTCGTCACTTTTCCTTTTCACTGTTACTTTCAACAGACTGTGGTTTAAGTGACAATGACATCGGATCACAACCAATGGATTGCATTGTGCTTGTGTAGGAAGCAGATCACAGTAATGGAAGGATCAAACAGATTATTGGTGATTATCGATGATTACAGATTAGCGGTATTTTATTTTGCTAGATGTGTGGTTTAGACGATGGTGAAAAGTGGGAACTGCCTGCATTTGTACAAAATAAAGGAATTTAGTGCTGAAGAGTAGGTGCTGGTTCAGGGCTGCCCAATGGACGGACAGGCAAGGGACAGACAATGGGGAGGGAGGGAGACGCTCGGTGAGTCAGGGTGGTGTGGTGTAGATTGGTTGTTGGAGGGTAGAGGGCAGAATTGCCATTTCTACTCCTTATGGCGCACTCATAGGCTTGTGCATGACAGCAGAAAATGTTTTGATTTAACTCTTTGAATTGCTTTGACTCTCGGATTAAGTCCATTTTTCTGTTTCAATTGCAGACGTTCCCCGAGAAGGAAGAACTGCTGAGGAACATGATGGGCCTCCTTGGAAATGTTGCTGAAGTGAAAACCTTGAGGCCCCGCTTAATGACTAGTCATTTTGTTTCCGTCTTCTCTGATCTACTGGACTCCTGCAGTGATGGAATAGAGGTAAGTGAGAGAGAGAGAGAAATATTGCCTCCCTTGTCATGTGTTCTGTCCGCAAGTATGCGGCATTCTGTTTCACCCTCCTCCTCTTCTCTCGCAGTATTTCCCCCGTCTTTCTTAAGTGTACAAGGGCCGTTCAATAAGTACTAGAAATGAAGAAACCATTTTTAAAAAACATTTTTTTATATTTTTTTTCGACGTAGTCCCTTTTCAGAAAGATACCCTTCTCCCAACAATCCGGCCATTTTTTTACTCCTCCAAAAAATAGGATTTGTCAAACTCTCCAAAATATGCCCCTGTCTCGGCGATAATGTCCTCGCTTGAGCTAAATTTTTTTCCCGTGAGCCATTTCTTCATGTTAGGGAATAAGTAAAGTCGCCAGGAGCCAGATCGGGTGAATACGGGAGGTGCGGCAGCAATTCAAAACGTAGTTCATGCAGTTCATGAAGTTGACAGCTGAATCAGCTTGTTGTCCACCGTGAGCAATCGCGGCACCCATCGGGCCGACAATTTTTTCATCGCCAACTTATCATGTAAAATATTAGTTGCCGTTCCGGTTGACACACCCACGGCCTCTGCTACTTCGCGCACTTTTGTTCGTCGATCAGCGAGAATCATGGCATGGACTTTTTGAACGATTTCTTCGGTAACCACGTCTGCCCGGCATCCTGGTCACTCCTCATCCAAAACAGATGTTTGCCGAACAAATTTTAAATTTGTTGAACCAATATCTAACTGTGGTCATAGATGGCAAAGTGTCCCAATAAACATCATCCAACTTTGCTTTTATCTCCTTGCATTTCTTCCCATCCAAAAACAAAAAGCAAATTACCAAACGATACTGCTCTTTGTCCATCCAAGCGAAAATCACGAAACACGTCTCACTCGAATGGCTGCCAAATTCAAATTAACCTTTAAATCAGTCTGAAATTTGTTTCACTGTCGTTTGATAGATGGCAGCACACGATGATAACATAAACTTTCCTCAGGAATGCCCTTTGTCCTCAAACACGGGTACTTATTGAACTGCCCTCGTATCGGAGAGCCTCTCAGCGTATCAACCCTTTGGTTCAATCCACTGAAGTAGTTTTCCCTTTTCTGTCCTTTACTTCAGTTCTTCAAATCTGACATTTCTTAATGTCCCTTTTGTGTTCCAACGGTGTAATTATATGACCCGCCACACTCTGATCCTTAGATATGTAGTGCTAGTGTATCCCTTGGGCATGGGAGTGATGATGATGCCCAGCAGCAAAATACAGGGTGCGTTCATAAAGTAATGCAATTGAATGTTCCTATTGGTCAGAGTGAGATCAAACCACTTGGAGTTGGTGAGGGAATGCTAAGCTTTGCCGCAAAACCAGTCTCAGTGCTCTCCAAGCTGTGGAAGTGGCAGGACGTCAGTTATTGTAAACTTCTGCACGTCAACTGTGCCACGAAAAAGATGGAATCGTCGATCGAGCAACGTTACGCAAGTACTGCGTTTTGTACTATAATGGAAAAATCTCTCGAGGAGACTAACAAAGTAATTGGTGTCGTGAGGCTGACGGGGACTCCGCTCTGCCTCACTCACGAGTTTCGAGGTGTTTAAAGGCCTTTAAGGAGGGCCGGAAGAGGTTCACGGCAAACAACGCTCTCTGGGCGGCCTTCAACCAGCAAAACCGACAACAATGTGGCTCGTGTTTGGCAATTGTTGGACTCGGACCGTCGATTGACTATCAAGATGGTTGCATATGAACTGAAATAGTCGTCTACTGCTTTGTTTTGCATTGTTACTGATGATTTGTGTGCACCAAGCTCATGCCCAAGGCGGCGTTTGCCACAACGTTTTACGAGTCCACGAGTTCTTGGACAAACACCAGGTGCCAATGCTGCCTGACCCCCCCCCCCCCCCCCTATAGTCCTGACGTCACCCCAGCAGACATTTTTTTCGTTCCCTCAGATTAAGGCAGGTCTGAAAGGAACCCGTTTTTCGTCCATAGAAGAGATCCTATCAGCCATGAAGAAGACCTTGCGAGAGGTCTATTGTATAAGTTGGGGGTTGCACAGTTTAGTGCACAAAGGGAAGGTTACTGACAATATGAAGTTAGGTCTAGGTTGGACGTTGTGGCTTCAATTTTTTCTGCCCTCCCCAAAGTTCTTATTGTAAAGAACCAGAATATCACTTTTAACAGAATAGATTTCCTTCTAAAGGAGGAACATGTTATCGAAAGCAAATCCCCAATAGAGACTATCAAGAGGTACACACTTCTTTCATGACATGGTATTTCCCTGATTCTTGTGTTGGTTAGGGGCTACAAAGGATCGGGATGGTGCGGTGGCTAGCGTAGAGGCTTCCCACCAAGAGGGCCTGGGTTTAAATCCTGGAGACAACAAATATTTTTCAGTGATATCCCGATCCCTACTTGAGGTGCTTTGTAGAGAGCACTTTGAGTGAGTACGATGTCCGTCGGATGGGGCGTTGAACTGCGGCCCCCTTGGCGCCTTTCGTTAAGAGGAGGCTGATGCTGACGCTGGGTTTCCTCTCCTCCCTTCCTTTCCCAACCATCCCTAATGGTGCAAATGACCTTAGCTGTCGGTAGCCTCCCCTGAATACTACTACTAGGAGCAGACAGTGTGACATGTTCCATACTTGCTACAAACATGTCTTATAGGAACCAATTAATATAATCATCATAGGTATGGAAAAACAGACCAAAGCTCCATTTCTTCACCCATGTATTCCCGATAATGATATAGGATGGATGTTAGTTATTTCAAGTTGTGTGTTCATGGATCCTAATTCCTATGGATCCCAAAATGAAGGGAGAGGCATTTGCGGCACTTGAATGGCACCCAGCAGCCAGGTGTGGGCCCAACTTCACCTGCTTGCGGTGCACAACACTAGCGACTATCATTTCTCTCCCCTCCATTGACTAATCATGGCCCAATGTGTGCACCAGGTGAGCTACAATGCGGCCGGGGTGCTGTCGCACATGGCTTCAGATGGTCCTGGGGTTTGGAGCATCAACAGTCCACGGAGGGAGGATGTCCTCCGGAGGATGGTGTCTGCCATCGAGCGGTGGGACCTCACGCTGGAGCGAAACATCAACTATCGGTGAGGGGCCCCAGGATTTCAACCCAACCCTCCACTATTAGAAGGCCCTCGAGCCCTTCATTCCAGGACCTTAAATTGAATAAATACAAAATAAAGCCAGCCAGAATTATTAAGTTGGAAAATTCCTCTTGCCTATTGCTTCGAATGATTGAGGAATTATCCTCGACTTGGAGTTTTGAGCAAAAAAATAGCCTAGTTGCTCATGATTATGTGGAAAATGATTCTCCAAAATTACCCTCTCAAATAGATTGTGAAAACAATAACTTTCTAAGAGTGACAGTATTTGATTCCTCAAAAATGAGGAACCATTTCCTCCTTGTTTGTTTGACTTTACATTACACAAGTGAACATTTTACATTCCCTAGGTAAAATGGTTGTTGTACCCTTTAAATTTGATGCAGATGTAAAATTCAACAAGATGTTCAATTCAACCTCTACGAGGGTCATCCGGAAAGTAGTACCCGTTCGTGAAATAAAGACACAAAAGTAAATATTAACAAACATAAAAAATTTTATTTGAAAGAGGATACTTTAAACTACTTCTCAACATAATCTCCAAGCAAATTAAGGCATTTGTCATAACGTGTGACAAGTTTCTGTATTCCTGCTGCATAGTCCTTCGCCGCCAGCTCATTGAGATACGCGAGGGACCCATCTTGCACAAATTTTTGCATAATGCAGATGGTGTTTAACAATTTCATGAACAATTGTTCGAGAAACATTGGGAAAATGCTCACAGATGTCATCAATTGTGACGCGCCGATCGTTCCTCACGAATTCGTCAACTGAGCTCACCAGTTGGTCTGTAATGACAGACGGTCTCTCCGAACGCTCATCGTCGTGTGTGTTCCCCCTCCCCATGTTGAAGTTGCGACACCACCGCCGAACAGACGACTCGTCCATTACATTGTCTCCATACACCTCC
This sequence comes from Hetaerina americana, assembly GCF_022747635.1. Lineage (NCBI taxonomy): Eukaryota > Metazoa > Arthropoda > Insecta > Odonata > Calopterygidae > Hetaerina > Hetaerina americana. The sequence continues at coordinate 2,390,367 of NW_027286952.1, read as the reverse complement.
TTTAATTGGCGATGAATATCACATGGGCGAACGTTTCTTGCATTGAGGAATTTAATCACTGCCCTCACTTCACAACTGGCGGCGTTCTCAATTTTTTTAAACATTGTAAACAATCACAGAAACAACACAGGCAATGCTAGCGTCACGCAACTTGGCTCAGAGAAGGCAGACAAGCCACTGAAGCTATCTGACCTCGTCCAGCGGCTACTCGCGTCGTCAGCACTTCATGCGGCACGAACGGGTACTACTTTCCGGATGACCCTCGTATGATTTCTTAAAGTATTGGTACCAGCTCTATAATGGTTGTGGAATCACTTTTGCATCTAATAAAAATAGGTGTACTCTGTTGTTAACTTAAATGAACTCTTTTTGCGCATACTTAAATCATGGTTTTGAGGTGGTTTAGTTTAGGGATGTGATGCAAACCATGAATGCTTTGAAATATCTTTTTTATATGACATTGTTAATCATGAACTTAACTTCATTTACTATAGTAAAAATGAGAACTGAAAAGTGCCCCCCCTGCCTCGCATGGTGGAGATTACTGTAATGTGTGCAATGCTGCCATAAGGAATAATTTATGTCCAAAGTCCTCTCATCTGTACTAACTACGTACAGTTCTCAGAAATCAAGTGACCACAGGTGAATTTAAGTGAGAATATTGATGGCAACTTTTTCAGCAAACCATGTAGTTCTGTCACCAGAGCTCCCTAGCAAATAAAATTCCTTTCCCCCACAGAGCAGTTTCATTCAAATGTGAAATACTTCAATGATATAATGAAACATCCTAGGTGTGCGGACATCACAAATAATCAAAGTCAAGCCTCGGGTAAAGCCCGAGGAAATTGTCAGGCTCTTGCAGAATAAGCCTTTTTAAATTAAATGCTCTCCCAATAAACATTCCAATCGAAACAAGTTAATGAAGATTTGTAATTACATAATGTAAATAAAGAGGTTATTTAGAATTGCCACAATAATAAATTTGGATCGAGTGAATGTTTTTCATGTAAGAAATGTGCATACCTGTATCTTGAGGCAATATGTGTAATGTGGGAATGGAAATGGCCAGAAGAGTGGCAAGCAGTACCGGCACGGCACGTCCTTCCGATGAAAGTTCGGCCTCTAACTGTTATGCTCTTTATTTTTTAGGTCATTCGAGCCTATAATATACTTGCTGCAGGTGTACCACACGCCAGAGTGCCAGCACTGGGCAGTGTGGGCTTTGGCAAATTTAACCAGAGTATACCGTGAGTATAAATGCTACCGTCTCCAGCCGCACATTGGCTTTCCTCCTCAGGACAATGTGGGGTGGGTGCAGTGGGTGTGTGTGTGGCACCAATGCACCTTGCATGTGGTATCCTGCTATGGGCCTGCTCTATTTCTCTTCAATGCTCCCCCGGTACCGGCATGCCAGCCGGTGTTTTCCTTATTTATCATTCGGCACGTTCTTGTTGGTTGGTCAAATTTAAATCAAGGGCATTGTTTGACTGTGGTCAATTTAGCCAAATGAAATCTTAAATATTTTGAACCCAAGTTAAATGAAACTTTTTAATCTTTCCGTTCTTATCTAGTTTTACTAGGAGACAAAGATGTTATTATTCCTGAACACAAGTGTGAAACCAGGAATGAAAAGTGAAGGGAACAAATGGCTATAGGTTCAGAGTATTAGGCTGTTCGATATATAATGAAACATAAAAAGAAAAGAGTATTACAGTAAAAGACACATTATTTTGTTTACATGGTATATATTGGACAGAGAGGATGACAAAAGCTTGAGTAGTCATAAATGCAGTGGGTGGAGGGCGTTAGTTGCTGCTGGGGAACTCTGCGAAAGGCAGAGAAAGTGAATGAAGGAAATGCTGAGAGGTGGTGGGATGTTGATGGAAGGGAGAACGTTGGGTGAGTATGTTAGAGGAAGGATGGCATGAAGGCAGACAGAAGTTACTTAGAAATGAAGGACGGCTCAATGTAGGGCAAAGAAAGGAAATGGGTTGTGCAGATCTTAAAAGTTAATATTTGTTAAGAGACTATTCAAAACATGCCATGAATACTTAGAGCACCTTGAATGAAATGAATTGATGAGCTCCTTATCAAGCATGCATAGAATGAACTTGTGCACCATGGGCACCCACTCAAATTTGACGCCCTCTTTTTGAGCATCATTGTAATGGAAAACTCTGAAATACCCAAGTTTGAGCAATTATGATGGCAGTAATTATTTATATAAGAAATTTGTAATAGGTTAAATTGGATTTTCTGGGAAAATTATATAAATTAGTCACATTATAATGATATCCAATGAATCACAGCTTTTATTACCTTTGGATGATGATATAAAAATTGGAATAAGAAATGGGAAAATCATTGTCGCAGTCCTGCCCATTAGAAATCAGCGGAGTAATGTCAAACCCACTTAACATTAATTTTAGCTTATTGAAATCAAGGCCCCAACATTTCATCTATTGAATTTAGGTTCAGTTACCTGCAATCATGTTAAAACATGAAAAGTAATGATTTAACATAGGGAAGGTGGTGGAAAACTTGCTGGGGAGGCTTGATCATGGGTAATTCTTTATTTTTGTCAATGGAAAGCAATTGGTTGACCACTGAGGCAACTGTTAATTGTGAGGCATAGATTAGGCTGAGACTGAATGTAGAATAAGTTTAAAGCTGTGGTGTAGTACAAGTACAAAGAATAAGTTAGCATCAAATATTTTTTAAATAATATAGAGTTAAGTTAAGCTCTCTGTCAGTGTGAACAAATGCGATGCAATTGTACAAATATGTCCTGTCAACAATTTAGCACTCTTTTGAGGCCAGAGAATTAGATGCAATTGTTGTGATGAGAAATTTAGATGGGATGGTTTTCATAACTTGAAGATTTCTGGCAAAGGGGCTTCAGCAGACCACTTCATTTCTTAGCAAGTCTCCTGGTCATTTTATGAAATTAATTGTAGAGAAGAGTTCCTAAATGCATCTGTTGTGCAAGGATGCCATTGCAACCACATAGATGCCATTGCTAATATGTGGAACACCTAAGTCTGAGAAGCTGGGAAAAAGTCGCCCCATAGGCCTTTTCCTTGCTGCAATGAAAAATTATGTTAATGTTTTTATTCAAATATTCATCATTTGTCTAATTCTGCAATAACATAATGTGGTACTAAATATACGTATGCCTTAAAGTAGCCATGATCTTCCACCATTGAAATTGAATCCTACAGTTGTAATTAGAAACTGAGTGATTGTATTCAGCACCAGTATTTCAATCCTTCCTTCATTTGTTTCAATGTGGCTGCTGGCTCTCTAATACAAGATCACTTTTAAAAAGGGAGTGGAAGCATTACTTTAAATGTGGATTACCGTAGAGTAAAAGTAAAGTTTTGCAAATTTGTTCCATGATAATCTGGGAGTACCATGAAGACTAGTCCTAATTTCTACACAAGAGTTTGATTCTTTTTTCTCAACCATGAGGTTTCCAGAAATCTAGTTCCCATTTGTGATGAGAGATTACAGTATTTCTTGGTGAAAGTTGTTGAATAACATTCCTCGTAATCTCAATTGCAATTGGAATATAACCAAACCTTACATATGTCATAGTTTTTAGGTATCCATTTTCATGGTTTTTTGACAAATAACTAAATATATTCTTTGAAAGCATGATGTGAAACCTTAAATTATCAGCTCGCAAATTAGAAACAATTGTTGCCAAGGAAGGCATTATTTAAATGCGGAGTCTTAAATGTGAGTTTGGAAGAAGTTATGGTTGCATAAAATGCCTATTTTCAAACCAGGTAATTCCAAGTCAAATCTTATTAATCCCTTTGCCTTTGAACTGATGAAGGGCTTCACTGAATGTGCCTGCCTGCCACGCACTGTTAAGGAAAGTGTCATTTCTGGACCAGCAGCAGCAGGGAGTGAATTGTTTCACTAATTTCTCTCTCCACCCCATCCCGTCTGCAGCCACCAAGTACTGCTCCCTGGTGGAGGCTGAGGGAGGCCTGGCACTCCTCAAGGAGGTGATGACCCACGGTGAGCCATACCCTCGGATCAAGGAGCTGGCGGCCATGGTGATTGAGCACTGCCAGCAGTACAGCCAACAGTCTCAGTCTGCCAAAGGGCCCATGACCAGCATGGCCAGCGGTGGGGGTGGAGCGGCTGCTGCATCAGGCTGCCTAGAGCCACCCCTTGAGGGCTGATGCTCGGCTGCAGCAAATGAGGGGAGGAGCGGCATCATGTCCTCGGACCCAAATGAGAGACCGGGGAAGGGGGGGGAATTCCCACCTCCATGGTTGACGGCATTTGTGCACCCATGAGGGGAGGAGGTTCGTCTCCCTTCTGCAAACAGGAGCAGGGTCGGTCTGGTCTTCAAAGTGTATTTGAAATCCCCACTCCCTCCCCCACCCAGCAATTTTTTTGTCTTTTTATGGCCAGAATGGGGGCCATAAAAACTTGTGATTCTTTATTTTTTTTTAATAGTTTACAGACCCATGAAGCTTTAAAAAGAAGAGTTTTGTATAGACTTCTTTATCCAATAACTTAGCTCCTCAAATGGTGATATTTGTGGTCACGTGTGTGTGTGTGTCTGTGTGTGTGTGTATGTAAGCGGGAGGAAAGTTGTGGTATGGGAGGCATGGCATGCCAAGGATGGTGGGAACTTCACCAGAGGACTCTTGCTAACATCTGTGCTTGTGTCAATCTCATCGGGACCGACAGGAGAGGAGGGAAGGAAGGTGGAAAGAGGAGCCAAGGGATATGAGACGTGCTTTGATCAGTTACTATTCTCAAATACTACTCACTCTTTTCATTTGAAATTAATTTAATAATAAATTTATTTATGAGGCAGGGAAGTGAATGCCAAAATTGTAAATAACTATGAACTAAAAATTTGATTCCTTTGTATATTTTCTGTGTTTCTAGCTTGAATTTTAATGGCAGTATAGTATAATAATTGTAACTACATATAACTGAGGCAGTTATTTTAGTATAAAAGTTCTATAATTGCTATGCTACCCTCTGTAAATGTGTAAAATAATGTGGAAATCTATCGATAGAAAATAGATCCCTTGATCAAGTGATTGAGGTTTTTCTCTTCAAATTACTGTCTACGATATGTATTATAATGCAAATTATAAAACTTGAAAATTCAAAAATGTCTTTGATTGAAATACTCATGTATGTTATCTCACTGTCCTCTTAAAATGGCAGTACACCAGGTAGTCCTGGTGTACTGCCATTGTGATTTGTGGCAGTTAATTAAAGGGTGCACATTATCAGTAAACATAACGCCTTCCTCCTTTCAACCAAAAGCATATTTCCATTATTAACCTTCATTAACATTCAATGTCTTCCCTGCAGTGTTCTACTGAGGGAGGTGAATGTGTGCTCTCGAGTCAATGGATCAGATTTTGGTTAAATACCTATGTAGACCTCACAGTCGGTACCTAATTTTCAGTCATCGTTTGAACGATCAAGCAGTTACTGGCAGATATCAACACATTTTTGCCTCTGTTTGTAAGTTCCCGATGAACATATGGGCGCAAGAAATATGAATGCATCTTAATTTCATGTTTCTTCATAAAAAGTAATTAATATGCTGCATTGTTAATACAAATATTCTCTGGAATCGTCTAATGCATTAGTTGACGCAGAGCTCACAGTAATATTACTGACTGACAAACTTTTTCAGTAAAATATTGTACTTCTGTTTTAATGGGAAAATTGATAAGTGCAGCTCATAAAAATTGATGAAAGTTTCACAAGAAATATTGAACTAAAAAATGTCAGTAAAAATAAAAAGGCTATTCAAAACTCTTTAAATTTAAAAATTCCTACATTTAAAATGATTTTCAGGTAAACTAATGATCAATATTGATTGTTTAGAGATATTCAGTCGATAAAGATTCTGTTGTGCATCATAGGGTGACCGAAGGTTGAAATTTAGTGGAAGGAGTCCATGGGAAAACAATGCTTTCCCACTAGTCATTACCTACCCTTCCCATGTTTTGCAAAGATATTTCTCCGAGCACATTATATGCTTGGGAGGTTTTTTAATGGTTAGATTTACAAAGCAGATATATCAGAAACTTTAAAATGTACAGAAACTCCCAGGAGATGTTGTAAATATCTCCTCATTCGTCTGTTAAGCCTGGTTTGCTCAAAGAACTAAAGTTTATATTTACATTATGATCTACAAAATTAATTATGTCAAAGGGTTTTGGTGACCACTAATTGCTTATGACATGAAAATCTTTGAGAGAAGCAGCCTGCTTCATTATATACCAGTATGAATCTTTCATGCATACTGGTAAAAAACTGGGTGGGGTTGGAGACAAAGAATTATTGCCTGATTAACCTTTTTACCAAAGTATCAATTGTGATTTCACTTGTCAAGTCGAGGAAGTATGTAGTTCAAGGATTACAGTATTCCTTCAAGTCAGGAAAAGGTAGCACGATTAGAGAGATATACTGTTGATGGAAGGATTCATATTAACTTCTTGCAAAATTTATGGTAACAACACAAATAGAAGCGTTTAAATATTTTTTCCTAAGGAGTTCAACAAATATAGAAGAGTATAAAAATTGAAGAATATTTTAGAAAAAAAATGAAAGAAAAAACAAAAGAACAAATGGAAAAATTATTACCTGGAACACTTAACTCATTTTTCAGCTGGTTCCTCCCTCCGTACTATCCACTTACACCTAATCTATTAATTAAATAATGTTTATTGGTCCTAGGACTTTACAAAATGATATAGAACAACTCTGAGAACAAACAACCAGCTGTTTCAGTGTTCTTAAGCCTCCAGAAACTCTTCCCCATTATGATAGCATTTATCTATCAGAAAATACTTGAGTTGTGAGTGACTCATGACTTTTTGTTGCAAGTCCTTTTTTCTTTCAGTTCGCTGAGGAGGGCTACATTTTAGCCAAAATATTTTTATCCGACTTTGCTCAATTTGAGTAATATTCTCACAGTAGTCCCATTTTTATCCCTTTTTGAACGTGTGAGTGATTATTATCCTGAGTGTGTCAGCTCTGTGGTTGTCCCTGGCATGGAATTTATTCCCGTAAACAGTCACGAATAGTGTATATCTGTTTGTAAACCCAGGTATCCTCAACAGAGTCCCTTTAACCCTGTGAATGATCCTATTTGTGTTTGAGTTTTTGGGTCTGTAGTTGGTTACTGGCGAGGAAGTAACATTCCTGCAAACTACTGCAGAAGGGTGTTCTGGTTGAAAGGTTGTGGTCAGCCTCTGTTGTGGAATTTCTTTTCCTACCAACATCACACCAAAAAAATTTTGTTTTCATTACGGGACGAGTAGTGTTAACTTATTTACGGCTACAGGAGTTTTCATTTTATTTTATTGACTTAAGAGGCCATAGAGCTCAAGTTCTTAGATTATAAACATTTATATTGATGACTTTTAATTTGGTTGTACCATTTTTCAAAATGAATCAAGTATAATAATGATAATGGACTGGGCAATGGTGTATTAACCTTTACAAAGATAATTAATGGTTTCTGGCGTAACTTTATGGAACCGATTCATTATAAATAAATGAAAGGACTAACTTTGTAGTTCCACACGAAAACGATTTATTCACACGACCCGGGTTTCGAAGTAAAACTTCATCATCAGGTGAGCTCTCTACATTTGCAGCCCTTCTTATATATACAGCTGTATATACGCCGCGTACGCTGTATATATAAGAAGGGCTGCAAATGCAGAGAGCTCACCTGATGATGAAGTTTTACTTCGAAACCCGGGTCGTGTGAATAAATCGTTTTCGTGTGGAACTACAAAGTTAGTCCTTTCATTTACTTTGCAAAGATATTTATTGTTCCCAATTGTTTCTAATTATTTTACCCATCTCATGCTCATCAGAGTATGAAATCAAAATTGAATCTGATTGCAATCCATCAATCTCCCCAACCGATTTAATTTATTCATGGCTGAGATAGATAAGAAAATTATTATGTACCCAAAACTTCATGTAATATAGACCTCGAGTGTCCTTATCTTCAGAGTGAGGACACATACTTAGACTAGCTAAGCACTCTGAACAAGGTCACCTAAATGAAATACCTACCCAGCTATAAAGCCATCACTTGAAAAAGGCTTAGTGCAGCGGCATTAGCATACTCAAATGTACTGCTGAAAGCTGCTACCAGTCTTTCTCGGTAGCAACCTCACCAGATCCCTCAAATTGCAACTGGCTGCTTAGTGGACCAGCATCATTATCCAAGCAGTCAGTATCCCTTCAAGGGTCACCATCCATGAGATTTCTGATGATGGGAGCCTTTGTAAGGGTTGATGAGCTGATGGGTTTTGATGAGGCCCACAGTTGACTCAATGTGCCCAAAGAATTCTCCAATGGACACAGTTTAAGTCGGCAAGAAGGAAAACATGCAATGGATTCTCTCATGCCACATAGGAGTTGCACACCGCACAAAGTCAGGACCCATTCAGTCTGTTGTGGCAGGCTGGTGCGTGTTAGTCGATCTTTCTGCTGACTTTTCCCTTGCTACTACGTTCTTCTCCATCTTTTCCCAAAAACACTTTTGGCCTGAATCTTAGCCACTCCTATAATGCTTGGTTGGGTCAGACTAGTTTTTTTCATCCAGCCCATTTAGGCAGTCAAACAGTTTGTCCACTTTCTGGGTGAAAATTGCTGTGGAAAGTGCTGCACTACTCATTTGATCTGAAACTGGTTGAATGATGGCTTTTGAATGCAAATTATTGTTACTTTGGTCTACTAATTCACACTTCATGAATATATGCAACCAAACAAGAAGTAAAATACCACGTCGTACTCACTCTACTGATTAGGAGTTTGCATCCAGTGACACTAATGCTGAGAATTTCTGCAGAGCAATGTACCCTCATATTCATCAACCCCGTGGTTGTATATTGTCCATGTGTGAGTTTTGAAGGATATGGTAGCTCCATAAAGCTTAATCATTGGCATTAGCCGCCTATATATACTTCCATGATGCTTTCCTCTTTCCCTGAAGACTGCCACAATTTAAATGATGCAAGGATGACTTGGATTAGGAGATGGTTCCTGGCACATTAGAGAGGTGAGGGAGATGGGTGAGGTACATTAGGTAAGATGATTACTCTCTCTTTCCAATCCGAAGATAGAAGAATGGGAATTCAGGGGTCAAACCAAACACTTTTGAAGCCTTGTAACCATTAGAACCCATGTCTCAAACAGTGGCAGTGACATGAAGACCAGCATCCCTATGCTTTCCCACCACAAACTTCAGCAGTGCACGAAGTGTGTCATGGGAATTTTGTAATTTCGCACGGTGCGCCATGAGTTCTTGCCACAAGGTCAAACGATCAATAACGAAATGACTACTTACAAGTTCAACGCCGATTGCATGAAGCAATGCAAAAACAAATGAATGTATCAGTGGCAAAACAATTCATGGCTTTTGCACTACGACAATACCATTACACTTCACTGACTGTTGTTTCGCAAATGTTTGGCCAAAAACAGCACTGTAATGTCCCAGCCTCCATATTCGTTAGATCAGGCCCTATTGTATGATTTTTCTGTTCCCAAAAAAAAAAGAGAACCTAAAAAGGCCGTCATCTTTGCACTAGATTAAATGAGATTAAAAACACAACACTGAAAGACCTAAAAGCTATATCAAAGATCAAGTTCCAGAAGTGTTTGGAGGATTGGAAAAAGCACTGGCATAAGAGTTTAATATCTAGTGGGGACTACTTGAAAGGGCAAATTGCATACAGGGTTTGTCCGGAAAATAAGTGTACTGACTCCTGGGCTGGGCGTGCCGCTCCAGGCGCGCCCAGCACCGCTATGACGGGCTGCGATTGGAGGGGGGTATGTTGGCAAGCGACGCTGAAAAAGGCAGTCGGCTCTGAGCTGTGGTGTAGTGAGGAGCTCTGTTAACGCGAACCTCCACGCTCGACCCACGTCACGGAACGCGATGCCGAAGTATTTGGAGCAGCGTTATTCCATCAAATTTGCGGTAAAGCTTGGGAAATCGTCTACCGAAACTGTCGGTATGATTAACCAGGCTTACGGGGAGTCAGCCATGTCCAGAAACATGATCTTTCGGTGGCACAAGATGTTCGTGGAGGGCAGAGAAGAGGTCGACGACGAGTCTTCGAGAGGTTCCCGATGATGCCTTCGCGGGAGCGTTCCAGGAATGGGAACGCCGCTGGAACAAGTGTATCGACTCACAAGGGTCCTATTTTGAGGAATATTAGCTTAAGATATGTAAAAGTGTAATAAATTTTTTTTCCTGAGCTCAGTACACTTATTTTCCGGACAAACCCTGTAGCTACAGGCATGATGCCGTGGAATTTGAACATAATAAAGAACAAATTGTTGCACTTCACCATAGATTTTTATTTAAACCACAACTGGTTTTGATATACTACATATCTTCAGGTGAAGATATGTAGTATATCAAAACCTAATCAAGACCTAACCTAAAAGTCTTTTAGGACACTGAAATCAGTCATAGTTTAAATAAACAACTAGTAGAAAAGAGCAAATATTTGTTCTTTATTACTTTGAAGGGGATAATGTCAAAGAAGACCAATAAATTTCTTCCTTAATAACTCAGTCCCTTTATTTATTGGATATACCTCTGATTTCTGAGGCGTTTGGCTGAAGCGTTTCTCGGTAGTATGCAAATCATTTAGGCTTTCGAAGGTAATCAATCACTATGTGATCTCTCTTCGGCTTTTGACTGTGTTAATCACACAATTCTCATAAATAAGTTGAAATATTATGGTTTTAAGGATAATGAACTAAAATTTATTTCTTCCTACTTATCTGATCGTAAGCAGTCAGTTTATGTAAATGGTAAACAGTCAAAACCATTAAATATTAAATATGGTGTGCCTCAGGGCTCTGTGCTTGGACCTCTTTTATTTTTGGTTTTTGGCTTTTGACTGTGTTAATCACACAATTCTCATAAATAAGTTGAAATATTATGGTTTTAAGGATAATGAACTAAAATTTATTTCTTCCTACTTATCTGATCGTAAGCAGTCAGTTTATGTAAATGGTAAACGGTCAAAACCATTAAATATTAAATATGATGTGCCTCAGGGCTCTGTGCTTGGACCTCTTTTATTTTTGGTCATGATTAATGACTTGTGCCCCAATATGATTACTGACTGTGTCCTCTATGCGGATGATACTACTTTCCTACATAGTTCCCCCCATCATTCTGATGCGATGAACAGAGTTCCTATTATACTTAAAAAGGCAGTGGACTGGTTTTCTGCCAACAATCTACATATGAATCCCGATAAAACTCAGCATCTTCTATGTACTCTAAAATGTGCTAAACCGGATACTGTCCCTGTGAAACTGCTGGGATTTTATATGGACTCCAAGTTAACATGGAGTACTCATATTCTATACATTAGGAAGAAACTTGCACGAGCCTTATTTCTGCTCAGGAAATTGAAATTATATGTTAGTAAGGACTACTTAATTAATGCCTACTATGCATTCTTTCACTCAAATATTACTTATGGCATTAGACTTTGGGGGCATGCATTTGATATTAAGCTAATCTTTGTGATGCAGAAAAAGGCAGTCCGTACCTTATCTAATTCATGTCCACTTGAACACTGTAGACCTCTCTTTTTAAATTTAAAAATTATGACAGTCTACAATTTATATATATTCTATTCATTAGTTCATGTTAAAGAAAATACGAGTATGTACTCCACTGGGGCTGACGTTCACAGCCATAACACCAGAGCAAAGTCTAATATGGATTTTCCATACTGTAGGCTAGATAAGACTTACAAAGTTGAAGGTCTACCTATCAAATTGTTTAATATGCTTCCAAAATCTGTAAAGTCAGCCCGCAATGTAGTGTTCCGCAGGGTCCTGCGTGATTGGCTTACATCCAATCCTTTATACTCAATATAGGAGTATTATGAGCTCGACTTTACTAGCTTAAAATTATAAGGTCTAGCGTGAGTAGAATACTTGGTGTATGTATGCAAATATTTTCAAATAAGTATTTTATGTGATTGTATATTGTGCTGTATACTATATTATCTATGAATAACTGTGTTTTCCTAAATGACGACATCTACCATATGTGAATATGATTATAAGATGAATAAAGTATATTATTATTATTCATCATGTAAATACCTTACCACATATCAGGCCTATGTGGCAAGAAGGCTCCATCCACCCTCACATTCATGATTTATAAAATCAATATCATGATACTAGCTGATGGACTACCCACAAAGGCTGTAGTGAAATTGGCATCATTTAATAAAATACTGTATTTTCTGATTTCATTTTTTTATCTCTGAGATGGGGGCCTTTCAAATTGTGTTACAAAATAAAGACCCTCACTTTTATGGCATTTTAAATACCCTCACTCACTTCCCACATTTATATAACAATTGTCTTAAGTTAAGGCAAATGAATATTATGTAGTTTTCAAGATTTTTTTATATGCATAACAAATAGTTTGAAGATTGTCAAACATTTTTAGAAAAAATTATTCATGGAGTTTTTTTGAAATTCGAACTGAAGAATTTTACAGATATTTTTTACCAATTTCATATTTTAATTTAGAGACATGGATAATCCAAAAGTTGCAGAGGTCTGAACTATTATGCTCAAAAAGCTTCATCCATCTAAATATGCCTAACAATCTGAACATGTCATTTCTTTACATCATAAGATGATACTTATGACAAAAAGAAGAGATATTTATTATTCCTGATCTTTATAAATATATGTATGCATTGCAAAAAACCTAGAGCTCTCTTTGGCCATAAATAACCATTGGCAACTTTAAAGAAATTAAAGGAGAGGCTGTGGCTGTAACTTTCAATCGGATCATCTGCTAATCTGCATTACAATGCAAAAATTTCAAAGTTTACAAATTATTACAAAAGTCATCAAAAAAATCATTCATCCTGGTCAAGGCAAATGATTGTTCACTTTGAAATAGTTGGATTGTACTAATTGCAATTTTGAACCATAAATCTGCAAAAGAGGTTAAATATTGTGACCAAATGAGAATAGGTACTAAACCCAACATTTGCATAGGATAAAAGGCAATAATTATCTTTGATAATGAATAATCTGGTGAACACATTCTTCAAACAAAAAATAGATGCATTTTGCATTGCATTGGTGACTTTGGGCACCTTTCAGTTTGTGTTTCATGCAATCCGAGTCACTGATCCCTAATACAATATAGTAGGTGTTGCCAGGTGAGCATTTGACATGGGACACCTTTGGAGATATATGAACATCACGTAAAAGGCTTCATCTCAGATGCATCAGACTTTTTGAAAAGAATTAGGCATTGGGGCTCATTGAGCATGAACTTGAGATTGAGAGTTATTCGCAAGTTGAAAAATCCCCCGAGTAAGTGCATATGCAAGGTTACATTTCTACCTAAATATGTTGTAATATATAAATTGATGGGCCAGGATAGACACATGAAAACCTGCTTAATATGACCGGCTTTCGTGCTTTATTTTTCAGTGGTTCATCTTCTCTGGCATAAAATTACTTGCATGCAACCACCATAACCGATGTTTTAATGTGTGAAGCACAATTAATGTGATCCGTATTCATAAGTAAGCCTGTAAAATACACCAGGTGGATTGAACTGTCCAAGTACAATTGGCGTTTGCTCATGATTTTCCAGCATTATCTTTCTGACTATAAATTATTTATGCGCAGTCTAGGAAATACTTTACTCAAGTAGCACATACGAGGTATGTTCAAAAAGTATCGCGAATCTTGAATTTCCGCCGGTAGCGTATATTTGATTTTTTGTGGCGTTATGTTGGTACTGATGTCTCTCACTTATGCTGAAAAGTTCGGCCATTTTGAATGTTCAGTTAACTGCTGACAGCTGTTTTGCTTGGACGTGTTTTGGCTTGTCTTCGATTTTTGTCTGTTCCCAAAAATGGACAAAAGAAATTGTAACAAATTTTGTGTGAAAAACGAAATTAAGTGCGCGGATGCATTCCGAATGTGGACTGTGACATATGGAGAAGCTACCCTGGACCAAAGCAACGTTTCTCGGTGGTACGAAATGTTCTCAGAGGGCCGAGAAGATGTGAACGACGAAGATCGTGCCGGACGCCCGAGCACGTCAACAACCGACAAAAACATTGATTGTGCGAAGAAAATAGTTTTGGCCAATCGTAAAATCACCGTTAGAGAAATTGCTGAGGACCTAAAAATGATTTGGGCATGACTAGGGTCGCCGAGAAATTCGCACCCAGATTGCTCAATTTCGACCAAAAGCAGCTACGCATTAACTTTGCTAATGAGGTGTGGGACTCTGTCCGCGACGATCCAAATTTTCTCCAGAGGGTCATAACTGGTGACGAATAATGGATTCATGGTTATGACACGTAAACGAAAGCTCAATCATCCTAATGGAAGCTGCAGCTCGAGCCAAGACCGAAAAAAGTGCGCCAAGTTCGGTCGAATGTGAAAGTTTTGCGTACAGTTTTCTTCGATTGCTGGGGCGTGGTGGATCATGAGTTCTTGCCACAGGGTAGAATGGTAAATAAGGAATATTACCTGCAAGTTATGCGCAATTTGCACGAAGCAATCCGCCACAAATGCCCGGATATATGGAAGAACAAAAATTGGCTTTTGCACCGTGACAACGCCCCTGCTCACACATTGTTAATTGAGCGCGAAGTTTTGGTCAAAAACAACTCACTATTCCCTGTAGTACCACTGTATTCCCAAGATCTGGCCCCCAGTGACTTTGCCTTGTTCCCGAAACTGGAGAGGCCCATGAAAGGACGATTCTACGCTACGATTGACGAGATAAATACTGCATCAAAGGAGGAGCTGAACAAGATCACAAAAAAATGATTTTTTGAAGTGCTTCGAGGATTGGAAAAAACGCTGGCACAAGTGTATAATATCGAATGGGGATTACTTTGAAGGGGACAAAATAGATATTCATGAATAAATAAATAATTTTTGAAAAAACACAAAACTCATACTTTTTGAAATGACCTCGTATGTACAAAGTGAAATATTACTGTACACCTTCATCTCTCACAAGATAAATAGAACTAAGTATGCACAACTGGCTTTAGGTATCATTCGCCAGGGGCTACCACCTTTGACTTCAAATTATATATTATCTAGTTTTGCAAAATAGATGCTTCTTCAGTGTCTTTCTAGTTAACTTACTAGCAGCTTTTTTAATGATGTAACCTAGATATAAAGAATAGTATGGTATAGACATACTTTGATCTCAAAATGTTTCATGGTACCATGGAGACTCTGCAGTGGATATTGTAATCTTTGAGATAATTTTAGTTTTTGAAAACAACATAACTTAGATGGCATAAATATTGGTTTTGAACTCATTGCTTTCATTTTGATTCTCACTCAGAATCCAATATCAAGACCCCTATGGAAGTGGGAACCGAAGAATCAAACCAACCCATCACTAATTGAAATTTTTGACAAAAGATACCCCTATTTTTAAAAGAAAATGAAGGTCCATTGATACCCTTAATAAAGACTACCTCTTGACAAATATATGGTAGGAGAATGGGAGATGGTTAAGGAGCCTCCCATGAAAGAGGGGCATGTGCGTGGGATAGAGTGGCAACTTGGAGGAGCTGACAGGTCGGGGACATCAGGTGCACTGGCACCTGAAGGAAGATGTTGGCAGGAAGTGAGGGAAGCATGCAGCAGTGATGGATAACCAGGAAATGCAGGAAAACTTGCATGTTGCTATAGAGAGCATTTTTCCATCAAACACACTTCAAGGCCTGAATATTATAAGATACTTTACATCTTAAAATAATGAACCATCCAGAGTTAGGTACTTATTGTGAGAAATGTATATTTCCTTAAATTAATTACCTATACATCCAGTGTTACCTATATAAGCCATACATACAGCTTCCAACCATAACTAATGATAATCTAGTCTTACTAGATGATTTTGTTAACAATGCAATGACATACATGGTTGCATCAACAATAAATTTAGATGTGGGATATGAGGCACTCCTGCAATCCAGATGGAATTTACATTTGAACAGAGAATGGAGGTAGCCTGACTAGTTGGAGAACAATTAAGTCCCTGTAAGGGTGGATTTTGAATTGCAGCTCTCCCAAATTCTTGATGTCCTGAGCTACTACGAGTAACCTAATAAAATATTTATTAGTCTTTTATGGTTGGATTAAAATAATGTAATCCACTGAATTTGATGATCTTAAATGATCCGATATGATGCTTTCACTTCTTAGTGCATAGTGAATATCTGCAACTATGATTTACAGAAGTACATTTTCTTTGACATGCCTTATATTTATACAACAAATCCTTGGACAAAAATAAATTGATTGATTGAGTATTTCATTGAAACCAATGCCAAAAGATCAAAGTTTATCAACCAACCAAAGGTTGGCTCTGTAGGTGAGTAGAGCTTACCTAGTACTAATCCAATGGCATGTGAAATTTGCACATTGGAATGGATTTAAGGGGGGCAGTACCTTATCCCTTGGGCCACCTACCAAAATAGAGCTTGGGCAAAGCCAAGGGTGTCCAGAGGCATCCCCAGGAATCGAACCTGGACCCTCCTACTGGATAACCAAGTCCCCCTAATATGTAATAGACAACAAAAAATTTCTTTCCTTTAAGGAAAGAAATTATAACATTTTCGTGAGAGTATGAGGAATGCTAATGAAATGCGATTTAATTTTGACAAAATTGTGGAACCTGAGCTCATCAACATCTCTTAAAAACACAAAATTTTCCATTTTGTGAATTTATCATTTTTTGAGGCAGAGTTAAATGACACTTTATTTTTCACATCACTCCTAATCTTTCCATTTTAATCATGAACATGTGTAAGGGTGATAATTATGCAATGCTTCAGCAAGTGATAACAACTCACTTCTGCCTTTTATCTCAATTTATGGAATGCACATAAATGTATGGAAGTGGGAAATATGTACATCTCCTAAATAAACAAAGCGCAATGAAACAAAACATACATATCTTGCTTTTCCACCCTGAATCAACTGGATGTAAGGTGAAAAAATATTTAAAAATATGTAAAACAGTTATCACTAAAATAATTTTTCGTTCCATAAATTGCAGCTGTGCATGAAACTCCTTTGCTGCATTCCATGATTTTGAATAAAAAAAGCATTTGATTGGTGCTGATACCTCTCAATTTTGCATCAGGCCTTCAAAACTATCTTGAAATGAATGTAACTTATACAACACAACTATTTGTTAGGAAATTAGTGTAAGGAATCCCTGGTAATATGCACAACATGAGAAACTACCTAAGACAACACTTTTTGGATACAGTGATTTGTCTACCAGAGAAATATGGCATGAGGTCTCACAACTTCTCGACAGTTTGCTTCTGCCACCCATGCCACCAATTATATGCCCAAAAATGCAACATAAAATATATAATTCAAACTGTTTACATGGGTGCGATAGGATTCCTGTTATGATTTCATCATTTGCCACCAGAAGGCTTTCTCATCTCTCTCAGAGAGGCAACACACATCTGTGATTCATAGAACACAAATGCATTCAGGATCAAACATATTCCATGAACTGCGATAGTCTTGATGCACACCACACAATGGATTCATTCGGTGCGCCTGAACGCAAGTGTGTGTGTGTGTTTACGAGATTCACTTGCGCCCATCATGGCCGTGGTCTTTCCTCTTGCGCAAGCTCTCCGTTGGTGGGTTGGAAGTGGGGCGAAGGCGCTGCCTATAGCTACGAAGCTCACTCTCTGACTGGCTCCACAGTTTCCTGTTGACATTTTCATCAGGTGACATAAGACAATGATCTTGAGAGGTCAGCACCCTTGGGTTGCCCTCCATCCTGCGGGATCACATGCAAGGGCATTATTCCTCTCACTCCCAAAGAGACAATCTCACAATTCACAACAATATGTGCAAAGCGATTAACCTCATGAGACAAATGGAATGTCCAATTTAAAAAAAAAGTCATTTTGTGTTTGCCTTTGTATCCAACTTTTGCTCAATTTGAATGCAAAGAAAGAGCATATTACGGGCAGGTACATGTATACATTTTGATTAAATGTAACTCTTTGATCTGCCATTTTGTATCATTCTAGTTTGAGTGTATGAAATTATTTAAAGTGTAGCTAAAACCTTGAATTGAGAATACCTTATTTTCGAATTGAAATACTGCAAAATAATTCGTTTTCAACCAGCATTTTATTATAAGCAACTTTTGACATTAATGATATGGCTAAAACTTATTTTGGGCTTATGTATTGTCCTCATTGTACCTAACCCCAATAATATTCTCATGGATGATTTCATCTTTTTTTTGCAACTCCCCAGTCATCCTAAATGAAAAATTCAATGTGCAACAGTTTGTATCAATTTTGGCATTGAATACTTTCATCATCATGAGTATTTCAATCCTAGGATTGGTTTACTGAAGCACTCCATTCTACTCTATTTAATGTCAATTCCCTCAATCCTTGATAACTTCTCTGTTTTTTTCGTCCTTCTTAATTTGTCCTATATGCATGTCTCTTGGTCTCCCTCGTGGAATCCTCTCTTCTATTTTTCCTTCTATTATATTCCTAATCAATCCATTGTGCCTTAATGTGTGTCCAATCCATTCATTTCTTCTTTGCCAAAGAGTTCACCTATCCTAAAAAAAATTCTTAGTCCTATCCTCTTCTGCTCTTCTGTTCTTCTTAGTCCTATCCTCTTCTTCTCTAAAAGTCCTATCCTCTTCTGCTCTTCTTTATACTTCCTCGCTCCTTACCTTGTCTATCCATTTAAACTTCAGCATTCTCCTCCAGCACCATGTTTCAAAGACTGCTATTATTCACTGGTCCACTTTTCCAATGTTCCAAGCCTCAGAACCATAGAGTGCTTGTCTTGCTTGCTCCGCACGAAAGTCTTGATGAATTGCTTCCTTGTTTCCAGTCTTTGAACCAGTTCTTTGAACATAGTAATTCCCTCCTTAATGAATGCGTTCTTAACTTGGGCTATTCTTTGCTTGATGTCGGTCGAACTTCTTCCATCCCATGTTATGCTGTTGCTGCCCAGGTAGATGGATTCCACTTGCTCTAGTTTCACCCCTCGATTTGTGATATCTGCATTCAGCTTCTCTCTTCCACAAGAATTTTATTTTTCTTCTTGTTGATGTTCATATTATATTCCCGCAGTACTTGGTCCATAGCTCTTAGAATTGCTTGCATGTCCTCTCGCATTTCCGCCACGACTGCGATGTCATCTGCAAACCGGAGCATGTTGATTTCTTCTCCATTTACCTTGACTCCTTTGATTCCCAATTCTTGTGTTTCTTTTATTGCCTCTTCCAGATATACGTTGAATATTGCTGGCAAGAGGTTACATCCTTGCCTTACTCCTTTGTTTATTTTGGCTTCTATTTTTCTTCCATTTTTCGTTTGCATTGTTATGACCTGATTCTTGTGGAGGTTATGGATATTTCTTCTGTCATTGTAGTCCAATCCAAGTGCTTCTGGTATCTTAAACATCTTTTTCCATTTGATGTTGACGAAGGCCTTCTCCAAGTCCACCAATGCCATACATAATGGCTTATTTACGTGCCTCATTTTTTCGGCCAGAACTCTCAAGCTGAGCATTGCCTCTCTTGCTCATCGGTTTTTCCTGAATTCGAATTGGTTTTCTGAGAGATTTCCTTCTATCCTTCCTTCTATTATTTGGCTAATTATGTGAGCAAGAATTTTTGATGCTTGAGTCACCAGGCTCAATATCATATGTTCTTCGCATTTATCTGTTCAAGGTTTCTTTGGTATTGCAATCATTATACTTTTCTCAAAGTCTTCTGGTATCTTTCCGCTGTTGTAGCTACCTTTGACTCTTCCATAGAGGGCATCCTTTGCTTTGACCCCAAGTGCCTTGATAATTTCTCCATTTATTTTGTCTACTCCTAGAGCCTAGTTGTTTCTCAGGATTGCTATCTTGAATTTGCTTCTTAATATCTGCGGACCCTGATCGTCTTTACTTATCATGCTTTCATCTTTCTTTAAGCCATCTTCTAGTGGTTTGGAGGCTTGATAGAGGTCTTCAATGTTTTCTTTCCATCCATCCCCAATGTCCCCATCATCTATTAGTATTTTTCCATTAGCGGCTTGGATGTTTTGTGATTTTGTTTTTCTTTCCCCAAATTGCCTCTTCACTAGTTTATAAGCCATATATATAAGTCCGCAGTGCTTTGTGTCCAGGCATCTTCCATGTGTATCTTCTTCTCGGATGTTGGTCGAAGATGGTATTTAATACTACCATGCTTTTCTCGTCGCAGAATTCTATCAATCTCTCTCCTGTGGCATTTCGTTTTCCCAATCCAAAGTTTCCCACACTACTTCCCTCTCAACCCTCGCCGACCGCAGCATTCCAATCATCCATTGCTATGAGGTTTTCCTTCCCTTTTACTACTCCTAGAACCTCTTCCAGTTGTTCATATACTTCTTCTATTTACTTTCAAATAGATGAATTAAGTATACAAAGTTCATTACATATTCCACTTGATTGCCAACATTGTCATGTGGGGATGCCGTTCACCTGTCTCACTTAAGAGTCACCCAATCCCCTGCCACCCAATTATTGCCACTTTCAATTCTAATGGCAACACTAATGGGTGGGCTTATGGCACACTTCTCATTGGCTAGGGCAGAGTCTTCATTCTTAAAAAATGGTCAACTGACATTTAGTGAAGAACACAATAATCTCGGAATAAAAATTTTTTTCCACATCAGTTGTTTTGAAAGTGAGCACCTCAAACACCTACATAGGTGTGCACGCATGGTCCTCCCCAAGTTGGGCCCACTGAGAGGAGTGGCCTTCACTCACTCTTCCTTAGTCGCCAGGCCCTAAGGGACCCCATTGCATTGCCATGGAGTAGAAGGAGAGGACTAGGACGAGAATGGACGTGGGAATGCAATAATGTGATTGCTGCTCGAATTAACAGCACAATGGGGAAAAATCCATTAAATGACCACAAGACTGAGAAATGTAACTGTATTATGTATAGATATTATGTTAATAAATAATGTTAAATTTAGATCATTCAATTTTGGATTACTCATTCTTTTTCCACCCACTGGATGAATAATATATCATATTACACATTAAATGCATAAACTACATAAAGGGTACGGCAGAATATTTTCCAGTAAATCCTTCAAAATTATTTGGGTTGCTTCAATTTTGGCTCTGTACTAGCTCCATTTTTGATATTCTAAGACTGGTAGCAATAGGGCTTTAACAATTACTACAGCATACAACATACGAGTCCACATATGGAAGGCCATTTCTCATGAGAGTTTGACAGCCATGATTGACACTGTGGAGAGTTCAAGCCCATCCCACAATGCCCTCCTCATTGGTCAATATGAGCCGCCTTTTGTGAGTGTACATAGAGGTACATATGTGTATAGAAGCATGAGGAAATGGATATGAAGAAAATTATTTTCAGCACTAAACAGGAAATATAAATTTTCACTCTTTGCTAATTCATATCGTCAAAAAGTTTGGTCACATCCTTACAATAGCTTTATGACCCTTCTAAAAAGTAAAATTTGGCCATGAGTGTTCGATTTTAATTTGCTCTCTGAAGTGGTATGCCACACTGTTGTCAGTTGTGAGAGCACATCAAATTTCCGCTGTCAGATAGAATGCAAGGGTATTTACAAGAGAGAATGCATAGGTGTTGAAAAACTTTGAATTGGTTTAGTATATGTACAAGAGGGAATCAGCGCTGACCAAAACAGATTATGTGTGTGTGATTGCACTTGAATAATAGGGGATCACTGACACTGAGCTGTGGCTTTGCTGCTTCCACTCGCTTGCCTTGGGCCTCTCCTCCGACTTCCGCCTCACCCATCCTGCCTGCCACTCTGGTCTCTGGTCGCTTGCCAGCCTATCCATGACAGATTTCACATCCACCACATCAGGCCTGGGAATAAATAAATGTTATTGTGCAGTTAGCAATTAAAATGCTTGAATTCTGTCAAATTTCATTGCCTTCACGCACTTCTTGACCTTAGACTCCCCAAGGGGAAATTCTACTTCGTTATTCATTTAGTATTTATCCAAAAACAGAACTTTTTGGCTTTAACATCGGACTGTTAACAATGATGGATACAATAATGGACACAATTACAAACACCCAAGCACTAGGTGGAGGAAAACCCACCTGGGTGGGATTCGAACCCTTAACCTTTGGGTTGGCAGATGAGGGCGTTACTCCGCCACCACCGAGGCCAGTGTGTTAACATCCTTATGGTGCTCCTCTAAGAAAGAGAATGTCCATCTTTTCTAGTCTTTATCTGGGATTTACTGACAAAGGAGTGGTGCGTAAAGGTATAAATGTGACAGGAAACTCTTCCTAAATATTCCAGAGAACTTGTTTTCACTTCTTACGAGATCCTTTCTGTTTTATCCCACAATTTATTTGACACAGGTTTATGGGAGGCAGACATTTATCTGGAAGTTAAGACTAGAGCACAATGGCAAAATAGACATACTAAACCAGAGCCAGGATATGACTGATCATTTCCCTTCTGTGGAGAGAAACTGGCCAATGAATGACTAGGAGGCTGCCTGAACCTCATCCCTAATGACACATATCAGTGACAATTAATTTGCAGGGAAACCACACAACAGCCACAATGTAGGTTTTGTTCTTTGATCTGCAATTAAATGAATTCAGAGGTCAAAAGAATTGGTAGACATTTAGGCATTAGTTGACCATCAATTATTATCAATACTAGTCATAATCTTTTTAGGAAGCACAATCATGTTGGGTTCTGTCGCATGCAATTTGAAGAGCTATAAGAGTTTTAATTTTGCATTTCATCACAAATGATACTGCTAACATGAACATGTGGAATTACAAGGCCATGTCCTGAACTCCCAGTACATAAGCTGGAAATGGGATCTCCCTCGTTGGTTGTCAACTACACAATGCATGTACCACACAAACTTTTCGGCAGAAGTTCATCAGGTGAGAATCTCCATGGAGATCACTTTGCGCTTTTACCTGAGTGGTCGGAATGACTTCTCGAGCAGGAGGAAGGGGAAATCCCAGGACTCCTCATCCCCCCCCTCCCTCCCACGCTCTTCCCTTCCTCCTCCACCCCCCTCTTCCTCCTCATCTTCCTCGCTGCTGCCGTTCTCCTCCCCACTGCCAACCCCTTCGTTGCCCGCCCTCCGCTGTCGCCTCTGCTCACTCTGCTGAGCCAACACACTTGCATTCTGCAAACTGCCACAAGAGAGAGAGAGAGAGAGAGAGAGACAGAGATACATTCAAATGAGGTGATGAAGTTTTACTCAAGTGCTTAGCAAAATTCATTGACCTTGAAATTGTACTTAGTTGAGTGGTTAGTAGTTTTCAAATTTACCTTTACAATAAACCACTGTGCTTCATCAAATTTATTTAATTCTCAAATCTCAGTTGAAGATGGTAACTTCATTTGCCTCTTAGACAAAGCTACTGAGCCATTTAACAAGAGATCACAATAGTACTCATTAGGGAAAATTGCATATGTGTGTTCCCTTTGTTTTAATTTGATCTGTATTACTTACTGCACAAATAGAGTATGAAAGAAGAAATAAAGGTTTTTAAATTTCTCCTAGCTATATGGGTGAAATCTAATTCCTAATTTCCCATTTCCCCAATATTTTACCAAGATTACATTTAATAATCTTAAAATTTTACAGGAACTAACAACATTAATGGACGTTATCCGCATTTGAAAACGTCATTCCCTTCAGAATAATTACAAAAGTAGGAATATTCTGCCAAAACCTTACCATGGGTAAAGGATAAATGACAACACTGTTAGATGCTCTCAGGCTATTAAAGCAAATCTTCATTTGATGTTTATGGCAGTTGTAAAAGGAACAATATTAAAATAATGCCATTAACCACCACAACTACCAATGTGAAAGAGGAGAAGAAACAGGGGTTCATAATAACACAACGTACCTTGCCAATTTTTCCTGAAGTTTCTTGTAATAGGAATCCATTTTGCTGTTGAAGACATCATTTTCTCCATTCCTGGGAACCTGAAATAATATTTATATTTATTTATACATATTTTATGCTTATTACTTGTACATTCAAGCAACAAGTTTGGGTATGCAAAGCATATATGGTTTATTTCATTATAAACTGACAGAGGAAAACTGCAGTTGCATCCCCAAGCTCAGTGAGACCATAGAATTCTAAAACTTCTCATCCACAGGGACAACATGGATTCAACAAAGGGAGGGAGGGTGAGTTGCAAAGGGGAGGAGAACCTAGGATTGGGATGAACTGCTGGGTAGGCTCTCAATGTTTTTGTGGACTTTTTCTTTCGGTTAGCTCTTTAAGAGAAATTGAGTAATTAATCCAAGATGGTCAAAATTGCTAAAGCTGACTAAATCTTAATTTATTTTACTATGTTAAAAATCAAAATTACATTACATATGATACATTGTATCACATGAAAACTACAGTGTGTATTATTATATCTTATTTGCACAAAAATTGAGGCATATTAACTATGGTCATCTAGAAGGATGTCTGCTTGACTGAATTTCATGTATGAATGTCTTATGAACCTATTGTATTGAGTTTTCCATCTTCTGCAATGTTTTCCCATGTCTTGGTAGAATGGTAATTATTATTTTTAAGAAATTGAACTATTACATATGCATGATTATTTTCCTCTGTCATTTTCATGTTTAACTTAAATTCATTTGGTTTTTCACATAACTCACAATTCCATAACACAGGCTTTAGGTGTCTACAGGTAAAGAACTTTTTTTTGTTCCTTACAAAATAAAGTAATGTGTAATTTTCATGGTCAGACAACATTTATTGTTTACTTAACATTGTAAAAATAAGCATAACAAATAGAGTTTGAGAAAAAGGCAACCAACCCTGTGTGATAAAATATATCAAGTGCAATAAATTGAAAATTAATATCGGCATAGTATGAGGAGTGGATGGAGGGGAATCTTGCATGGGGAGAAGTGATTTGCATCTAGAAATAAAGCAATATGCCTGATACTACTTGGGTATAAATTGTCTCTCAATGAAAGAGTGGATGTCATAATAGTATGAAATGTTGCTGTTTTATAAAAATCATCTTTTAAGTTTTTATGCAGTAGTGCAAAAACTGATAGGCTGTAGTGCAAAAACTGATACACTCTAGTGCAAAAACTGATATGCTGTAGTGCCATAAACAACACATTCATCCTCTATAGAGTTTTATTTGTTCACTCATAAATGGCATGATCTCAAAAAAGTAATTATCCTATTATGGCAGAGTGAAAATGGACAGGTCCCTTCTCCTTGAAATGCTTCATTATATAATGCAATTAGTCCTTTAGAGCCATAATTACTTTTCCCACTTTCTCCTGAAACGCTTCCTAGATAGGTGCACTCTTCTAGATTGTGAAGCCCAGCTTCAATGTTTATCTTAGCCTTCAAGTGTTTGAGACACAAATTATGCATATCTTTACATTTACTGAGGATTTATTCTCATTCCAGATTTATTGCATTGACTCTGTGATTTGCCAAGCATTGATTGTAATGCTTTCGCTTAGTGACTAAACTAAGCTCATATGTGGGCTGCTCAATAAGTCCTTAGGAAAATAGAAAAATTGTTTTGGGTGAATTTTTTCATTTTTAACCAATCTCCTTTCAAATTGATACCCTTTTCCTGAAGTGTTTCTTTAAATCTTATAAGTTGTCCAAAAAGTAAGATTTTGGAGAGTCCTCAAAAACCTGGGTTGGCAATGATCTTTTCGTTTGACATAAATTGTTTCATGCCAAGCCATTTTTTCAAGTTTGTGAATAAAAAGTCACTGAGGATCAAATTAGGTGAATACGGTGGATGCCGTAATATTCAAACTTTAATGCCATAATTTTCGCCACTGAAACTGCACAGGTGTGCACCCGTGCATTGTCTTGATGGAAGAAAATTTTTTCTTTGCTGAAAAAGGACTTTTTTCTTGATTTCTTCACTCAAGCGGTGCAACAGTGATACTTAATACTCTCCATTATTCCTTAGATTATTTAGCAAGTAATTGATGCAGATGATTCCATGTGCATCCCAAAGAAACTGTTGTCCACCCCTTGTTGGCCAAAATCAATATCTTTGCCTTCTTTGGAGCCAGATCGCCTTAATAAACCCATTGTTTCAATTGTTCCTTTGTCTCTGGAGTGCATTGGTGTACCATACCATGTTTCATCTTTAGTATATCAATGCCAAAACCCATCAGAATTGAAATTGAAAACTGTCAAACCAGTCTCCAAATTGTGTTCAAACCATTACGTTTAATTCTCCACTGAGAGCAAATGTGGCACCCATCTAGAGGACATTTCTTTTTGCATCCAATTTTTCATGTCGAAATTAAAACAGGGCATGTAACTTGTGATAAGTCTGTGGATTCAAATATTTCATAAAATTTGTTTCTTCAATCACTCAAAACTATATCGTGAATTTTCTCAATCATTTTGGAGGAAGTCACTTCCCCTGGACCTCCTCAACGATATTCATCATTTGTGCCATGAGCTTCATGCAACTCAACTTTGATCTATTTCATGGTTAAGCCTTTTTAATAGAAGTTTTTAATCACAAAAATATACTCATTCCTTTCCATTTTTCTTAATAAACCAAAGTTAGTTGCTTCTTCAATCAACTATGGAAATGAAACCACACAATGGATATGGCTGAAATGCTGACAGCAGTCTAGAGAGAGATGAGGCTTGGTAAAGGCCATTTCCATTACCACGAGTGCCATGCATTGGATTTTCTATGGACTCATTGAATGAGACAAGAAGAATATTATTAGTGGGATTAAAAGCTGAACCAACAAACTTGGTCATCATTCCAGCATACTTGCCACCAAGCAGTCAAAGGGAGGGAGAAGTCAATAGGGTATACGATCAGTTAGAGGGTATAACTGCGGAAGTTGAATGACCAATGGAAAGCATTAGAGTTCTGCAGGAGGCAGGGGCTCATTATAATGACCACTTGATTTAAGCACCCCAGCAGACATGGATATAAATGAAAAATACCCAGGTATTTGAAAATGTATTAGTTGGGAATATGGTTTGGCACAGATTAGGAATCAATTCACACAGTTTCTCAAGAGCAGATGCAAATTCAGATCATAACTTAGTAATAATGAAGTGTAGCATCAGATTCAAGGGGATAAAACAGGAAACATGATTGAGAAAATAGAATGTAGAAGCATCCACTAGAATGATAAGAAAGGATTATCAGCAGGCTGCAGAGAAAATCTCAAATGAGAAAAGGGATTGTGGGTACAAGAGAAGAGAAATGGAAATAATCCAAAAAGGAATATCAAAAGCCACAAACAAACAAAGGAAAAATAAATACAGGGGTAGTCTGAAAAGTTCTCAGCCTTGTCCATAGATGGCATTACTTCTTGTATGATTTTTTTTCTCTCTAATTAACACAACTGTAGGTAGATGCTGTGTAAAATTGCGATTCAATCCAGCAGTTCCCTGTGGACAGTCATTTGAATTCATTGCAGTGCATATGTTGTTAGAAATGGAAAAAATTGAGTATTGTGCAGTGCAGTGAAATTCTTCATTAGAGTATAATTTACACTTTCAGGCTTCGCTAAGTGGCATTGTTTACTGTCTATATTAAATGACTTTGTAATTTTCCACAGACTTAATTTTAAGGTACAAAGCGTTTCACCGACTTGCGACATCATTGGGTACAAGTACCAAGTACCAAATGCATTTTCCTTAAAATAAAGTCTGTGGAAAATTACTGACTCATTTAACATGAACTTGTTCATGAAAGTTTAATGCCAGCTGTAATTCATTTGAGGACTGTATACATATGTGCATGGGGATATTTCCACCAGGGCCAGAAATGGGAGACCGATTTAAATGTGGCCATGAAAGCCTCCAAGTTGATCCAAGTCAAGGACATTCCAAAACTGCAACCACACCGGGAATCATCAAAAAAGTGCACCATATAATTTTGAAAGATTGGCATACAAAGCTATGGGAAATTGTAAATACTATAGGGTTATCAAAAGAGTGCATTAATTATATTTTGAATAAGGAATTGCACATGGCAAAGCTTTGTGCCAGATGGGTGCTACGAGTGTTGATGGTGGACCAAAAATGCATTGGAATAATACTTCCCCCCCAATATGGGTGACTTGAATGGGGGACGTCTATTCCCCGAATAGACGTCCCCCATTCAAAATGAACTTCCCCTTGGATGATTTAAATAGCTACTTTCTCACGTCTGCTTTCAAGGAAATGATGAAAATGATGTCGAGGATGGTAACCATTCTACTCAAACCCAAAAAAATCTCACTTCATTAGATCATGCATTATTCTCCGACTTTGACGATGGAAGGCTTTATTTCCCCCACTATACACCCGAAATGCTGATAACACAAGTGAAAAGTTTAAAATCAAATTCAACAGGTGTCGATGGAATCAGTGCAAGAATGCTAAACGTTATTCTCCCAGTAGTAATGCCTATGATACTAGACATCTATAACTGTTCACTCAATTACTCTATATTTCCTACCTTGTGGAAATCTGCCCTAGTTCGACCGATACTGAAAATAACAACTCCGAAAGAAATGTCTGACTACCGACCTATTGCACTTCTTTGCTCTATTTCCAAACCTCTCGAGCGAATCGTTCATATAGTTAAAGTGGAGCATCTTACGCGGCACAATTTCTTTGATGAGTATCAGTCGGGCTTTCGTAAGCTCTATAGCACTCAGTCAGCTTTGATAAAGGTAACTGACGATATACGCAGATCCATAGACGCAAAAAAGGTAACAGTTTTAGTCCAATTCGATTTGAGCAAGGCTTTTGATTCAGTAGACCACGGCATACTACTGGAACGTATGAGCCGACTCAAGTTCTCTTACTCTGTCCTTCGCTGGTTTCGCTCCTATCTGTCTAATTGTCAGCAAGCTGTTAAACATGAAGATGGGAATGTATCCGTTTTCCAACCTGTCCTATGTGGAGTTCCACAGGGGTCAATTCTCGGGCCTTTATTATTTACTATTTTTATAAAAGAACTAGCTACCATAATAACTCATTGTAAACATCACTTTTATGCTGACGATCTACAGATATATCTTGAGTCCTACCCCTCTGAATTTAACCATGCCATTGACTTGGTCAACAAGGATATCCAACACATCTGTTAATGGCTGACTGAAAATTGGCTAAATCTAAATCCCAAAAAGACCAAGTCTTTGGAAGCACCACCAATGTACACATGCTGCTCGCAAGTGATCTCCTTTAAAATAAGTGTTTTTAATATTCAAATTGACTACTCAAATATAGTGAAAAGCCTAGGAGTTTATCTAAGCAGCACCTTAACCTGGCGCGAGCAAGTAAATGCCATTTCTAATAAAGTTCACAAAACTCTTTACACAATGAAGCATTTCAGACACCTAATCCCTATAACGTTACGCCAGAAGCTTGTTCAAACGTTAGTATTACCACATCTCGACTATTGCTCAGTTGTCTACGTTGATGTGAATAAGGAGCTAAGTACAAAATTACAAAGGCTCCAAAATTCTTGTCTACGATTCATCTTTAATATGCGTTTTAATGAACGTGTAACTCCTTACTATAAAATGTTGAATTGGTTAAAACTCGATCAGAGGAGAATGCTTCAAAAGGCCTCGCAATTATTTAAAGTTCTGAATTCAAAAACCCCTTCATATTTATATGAAAATTTTATATTCAATTCACTTACGACAAAGAGATCAACCCGCATTACAAAAACATTCCATCTTCCCAAATACCGCATGGCTATATATGAAAAGTCATTCAGTATTTCATCCTGTAAACTATGGAACTCTTTGCCTAATAATGTAAAATTATCCAGGAACACATCCCAATTCAACAGGAAAATGTTTGAATATCTGTCTACCACACTACCAAAATGACCTTATTACTGTACTATCAGGCTATATCTTTAACTATTGTTCTTTGTATTTGTATGTATGTATTTTACTATATGTTTCGTTCAACTGATGTTAAATTATGTCTTGTTTCACTAGTTTAGAACCAGTTTCACTCCATAGGTTTCAAAACCTAATGTAACCTGTATTCTGCTCCAAGGGACTTTGCTCCCAGAGCAATAAAAATTGTTTATATATATATATATATATATACAAATATATAAAAACACAGATGTAGATTTTTAGAATATAGAGACACAAAGAAAGGACACTCACAATTTGTTATTTTACGTTTCGACAGCACGGCTGTCGAAGACGACAGCCGTGCTGTCGAAACGTAAAAAATATATATATATATATATATATATATATATATATATATATATATATATATATATATATATATATATATATATATATATACTTCCCAACTAACAAAACTGGATGCAAAAAGTCATGAAAATTAACCTGGCTTACAGAGGAAAAGAGTATTTTTCCATGGAGACAATGCATCCATTCATAAAAGTATATCAATGATGGGAAAATTGAGAGATCTGCACTATGAAGTGCTGGAACATCCACCCTCTTCCCTGGATTTGGCTCCCTCCGATGGGTGCGCTGACACAAAGGTGAAAGCTTTATCATGAACTAAGAAGGGAAAATGGTTGCAAACAATTAAGCATAGGCCAGGAAAATTATTAGTTGAACCAGAAAAGTATCTATAGAGATGAATGGAATGTATGGTGGGCTATATGGTACAGATATTCTACCAGCATTTTAATACATAGAGAATATGAAGTAGATAAGGATGGTTGTGTCTAAGCACTCTTAATTTCAAAATTAAAAGGGCATTAAGGAAATTGAAATCAAGACTGAGGGGGTATATAACATTCCCATGGAACTACTCAAGAATCTAGGAAAATGTGGGAAGGAGATCTTGAGTAACTAATTCACAGAATTAATGCAGGACTAATTTGGCTGGACTATTTCAACAGATCAGAGATATTCCAAAAAAGTGATAAGCAGCCATAGGTGAGTAACTGCAGTCTGCACAAGTCTGACTGTTTGGGTGTGAGTGGTGAAGGGAGCCTATATGATCAGAGTTAGGAAGAGCGGTAAGACAGGGGTGTCCATTATCACCTATGCTGTTCAGCATATAGGTGAAGAGATAATGACTAAAGGAGGCACGGGAGGAACTGCAGATAAGAATGAAAATTGGTGGAATATTCATAAAATAAGTTAGGTCTGTGGATGATCAAACTTTAGCTTGCCAATCAGGCAAGAGGTTGTATATCTACTGAGTGCATTGAGAAAGTGGGATAGATATGGCATGAGAATAAATGCAAACAAGAAAAGATAATGAGGAAGGCAGAGGCAAGCTAAATTTAATTTTAAAATAGTAACTTAGAATAGGATTACATATAAACTACAGCAGGTGATATAGTGTATCTATTTTGGAAGTTTTTTGGACCAAAATGGTCAAAATATTGCAAATGTAGGAAGAAGAATTTTTTCGCAAAGGAGCTTTCACAAGGAGGAGGCAACTAATGACATCGATGATGATCAAGAATGCTAAGAAAAGGTTTGTGAAAACCTTTCCTTAACATTATTATGCAGACATTCTTACACACGGAACAAACCTTTTTTAACAAACCTTTTCTTAACATTTTATTATTTGTAGAGTGGTTTTGTACAACATGGAAACAAGATCATTGAAGCAGGAGGATATACGTAGATTGGAGGCTTTTGAAATGTGGGTATGGAGGAGGATGGAAAAGGTGAAGTGGACAGAAAGGAACACAAATGAAGAATTACTGGGAATGGCAAAGAAGAGGGGAGGATTATTGGGAGAAATCATAAAGAGGCAGGAAAGATAGACACAGAGCATTTTGACTGAGCAAGGGATGTTGAAAACTTTGATAGATGGGAGAATGTCAAGGAAACGGGGAAGGAGTAGGAATAGGATAGGGATGTTGGATGGAATGAAGGGAGTATGCAGAACTGAAGAAAGGTTCGCATATCAGGTTGGGTTATGTTCCGAGGCACAAGCAAATATGCAAAGAGGGTTTAGCAGAATAAGGTGACTGAAAGTAAATTTTTGTCTTTCATCATAATTGATGCATAAAAAATTACATCATAATTAATACTTTTATTTACTTTGAGTATGTGTGTATGTTTAGGTGTATACTTAATTTTTATATTAATGTTTATATGGATTTATAAATAAATATATTTTTTCAATGTGCTAATCTATGCATAATGTATACCAGTCTGTCAATATGCATTTATGTGTATGTATACATGTAATTATAAATCTTATGCTTAATATAGTATGTATATGACAATGAGTTAAATGGAAGAAGTGACCATTTGGACTCAATTTTGCCCAAATAAAGACCTCTATCTATCTTTCTAAAAAAACCACAGACACAGTAATCAACCTGAAGGTCGGTTTGTTAGGTGATAGTAGAGTTCACCCAGTACTAAGCCCTATATGGCATGTGAAATTCACACATCAGGGTAGGGGGGCCAGTTCCTTTCCCTGTACCAGTTATGATTTCACAGGAAGATCTGGTACCCGAAAAATCACACAGCTTGGAGCTGAGGGTGCCCAGAGAGGCTTGCCCGGGAATCAAACCCGGGCCCTCCAGTCAGAAGTCCAACACTTTACCCCTGGACTACCACAAACCCACAATTGATACATAAGGGAGGAATAATTAAATGCATTCAATATCAGAAAATTTCATAAAAAACTTAAGCTCTATCTTTTAACACCAGTTGTGAAAGCAAAGAAAAAATAAAATGATAACACTTTGGCTAAGGCGTTGGCAATTAAGTCAAAGGTTTTTGAATCTACACATAGGATGTCATTTTTTTCTAAATCTCTTCCAAAAGTAAAAGGAATTGTATGAACTTCACAATGCTAAGACAAGTATGGATACTCTTGATTTTTTGCATTATGACTATTTGGCTCATGTGAAGGGTCTCATTGCAAAACATTCTTCACGATTTTACATGCCCAAAGAATAAACATAATTATCTGGTCTAATTATGATATTAATATTCAAATTTATATTATATAATTTTAAATTCAGGTCTGTCATTTATAATGTTTATCTTTTGAAACATTGCATTTCTGCTCATGATAAACTGAATGCAATATTGGCAAAGCTCTACAGTTCACTAAATATAAGTAATATACATAGATGAAATGCCAAAAAGAAAAATTAATAAACTGAACTAAGAATAATTCTCAAAAATCCAAACCAGCCCCGTTTTTTGGTACTTCAGCTGACCAAGAGTAACATTTTGCCTGCTCTGAGCATGGACTGAGTTACTCCTCAGTTTAAACCCCGAAGAACTTTGAAACAGTTTCTGTGATACCAATGAGGGTGTTTTTAAGACATAATAATGAGGACTAGCAAAGGGCATATCTTAATCCCAGGATTAAGAGACAGACCCTGCTGAAGAGGAGATTCCTCTGGCCATCAACCCTACTGCCATCTAGCAAGAGCTTTTCCGCAGCAGCCTTCTCCGTCTCAAGGATGCGGGGCAAAAGGTCAAAGCCATCTGGACGAGAGTATCCAGGAGGGGCATGGCCAATGGACATGAGGCGCACCCCTTGCTTGTCCTGCCTCAGGTATTTGTGGGCCTCTTGGTTCAGCATGTGGACCTGCAACGGCAAAACACCAATCGCAGACATTCCATACAACAGTTGATTGACACATCGATCACTTTTAGAATGCGGAGGTGGTGTCATACCAAAAAATGAGCTTTTATGCAAAATCATGCCAGGCAAGCAATTGCTTCAAGATCAAATGAAAACAGACCAATGATATTGCCGTGGCATGATCCAGGATGAGTTGGTTTAACCTACATTCAAGCTTTACAAATAAATAATGAAATTTCCTGCGCATAATAATATTTTTCGTTCCTGTTCATTGAATCAGGCTGGACATTGTTCCCCGCCCACAGCTACTCACATTCTGGGAGAAGGAGATGAGCTCGGGAATGCACGAGGGTGGCTTGCCCCGCTGGCCCCCTCTGTGCCTGCCCCTGCCGCCATGCCGGCCCCCACGCCTGTCGCCGCTACGTCCCTCCCGTGCATGCCTTCGGAAGCAGCGCTGGATGAGAGTGGCTGCCTTTTCCGCCTCCATCCTGTCCCTCACGGTGCCGCCCACAAATGAGTCCACAATGGCTGGTGCCCACCGTGCCGACCAAGCGATGCAGTGAGGAGGGAAAAGGAGGAAGAGTTCAACAGAGAGAAGGAATGAAGGAACAGGAGAGAATTGCATCCAGAGGCAACTTGGGCCATGGGGGAGCATCTTAATTGTACTTCCCGAAGCTGCAAGTGGACCTGATTGATTTGGAACATCCTATCAAGGGGATAGCCACGTGCCGAAGCGTGTAATCAAAATAAAATAACGGTTCTTCTGGCACCCGTTGTCATTATCAAAAACACGTTTCTCCACCATGTATCAAACATAATGACTGAATTACTGCAATGATTACTTAAACAGAATTCACGGACAAATATAGACAGATTTAAAAGCTATAAAAATATTAAATTAATACAAGATTTGTATAAACAGTATAGGGAACAATATTTTCCTGGTATGAATGTACGATGCAGAGTGCAGACTTGGTGGTTGGGGGGTCAAACCATCAGCACGCTCCAATCGCTGGCAAGTGCTCATTCAGGCTGGATTATGTTTTTAGTGGACCCCTGCTGAGTGACTCAGTGCAAGTGCAAAATGCAGCAAACGATTGAACACTATCAAATTTTGTGTTGGCCTGAGGTAAACAGCTCCAGAGATGTTGGGCATGATTCAATGATGTGTTTACAAATGAAAGCATGTTACAAACTGCAGTTTTAAATTGGCATAAGCTCTTCAAAGAGGGTGTGGAGGACGAGCCCCATATGGGATGGCAATTGATGTCAAGAACCAACAACAGTGTGCATCATGTGTATGAAGTCCTGAATTCAGACCGTCAATTAAGCATGTGCACGATCATATTGGCATTGATAAGACCATAATCACTGATAATTTGGTTCGGTGATGTGAAAGATCTACGCAAAACTTGTCCTGAAGGTTTTGAGTACTTGAAGCTCCAAGATAACCAACTACCTGATGAAAAATGGCATCGCAATGATTCCCCAACCTCCTTGCATCCCAACTTGGCACCAGCAGAGTATTTCCTATTCCCAAAAGTGAAATCCTGCATCAAAGGACACCACCAATTTGATGGAGGGTTAATAAAATACTTCAGTCATAATTTGGAAATACCCATCACTAATGCCATGCTTGTGTTGAGTGAACAAAGTAATTATTCCGCTGCCCTAATGAGAACAGGTTTTGAAATTACTTCCATGTCAGTATGGGAGAATTTCCATGATGAAGGCACTGGTCAGGTGGCAAGTGTCGTGGCCAGGGGTTAATGGGGATGTGGAAGACACAATAACAGGTAGTGAGACATGTCAAGCAATGGAATCAGGTAGAAGGAAGAGTCAGAGACACCAGAGGCCACCAGAGCAAATGAACTTGTTCCAGATAGTTTCCGCTCGAGTGGTGATTAATGACTTAAATGCAACCATGCATAATGTGTGCTCCAGGGATCAGGCATCCAATGGACTCATGTGAGGTGGTGGCATGTTTTAATGTCCGCCCACCACGGCATAAATCAAAAAGTGTGAATAGCATGCATTGTGCAGTCATTTTGCTGAAAGATACTACAGTTACCATTGTCATTCAGTACTGAAATTAGAACTATTATTTTTTTTTAAATGCAGAAGCTATTTTAAATTCTGGAACAGCTGCATTTATGAATTAAAAGGGGGCTCATTCAGATCCTTGTTTACCATTCTTAACTTAACTATGACTTTCCTCGTCAACACTCCATCCTTTTCTTCAGACATTGGGAATATGATTGGCTCTTTTTTATGGGCCAGCCCTTATCACTGTACAAACCATTTGTACCACCAAAATTAATGGTGCTACTGCTTCAGATTTTGCCAGTGCCTGCACACAAGATGGCCTATGGCTAATATAAACTGATCTCACAACAAAAGTGAACACCATTCTCATCAGTAATTCATATTTCTCAAATCACATCCCAAGTCAATTTTCAAAGTCCTGAAATTTTCAAGTCATCAGGTTCTTTCCTCCATTTTTTTCCCTTTGAAATTAAGTAATAATTGGGCCTTTCAACTTCGGCACAAATTTTCCCAGCTGAGTGGTCGGCCACCTTGGAATAATCATCACAAGTTCAACAGTTCGATTTAATTCGATTGGCTGGAGTTGGGTAGAAGCAGCAGGTGTGAACAATTACTGCTTTCTGAAATGGGACCCACAGGGCGGAAGGGAGGGGAGGGGGCTCACCTTGGCTCCCCCTGCGACCCTTCTCCTGTGGTTGTTGCTTCTTCTGCTGCTGTTGCTGAGCCTTGCTCTGCTCGGCTCTCTCTTTGTCACTCTTGCGCATGCGCCTTCTCACCAGCCACCCACGCACATAGCGCTGCAGTGTCATGGTGGCTGCCACAATGCGCCAGCGATCCCGCTGATACCGCGCCCTTGCCAACCAACGCCTGATGCATGCCTGGGCACGGATAATCTTTGAGATCTGTATTGATAGAGGGCAGAATGGTACCATCATGCCACTGTGTGGTACCACATTGACAAATTGGAAATTTCAGCCCCTCTTCTTGGTAGGGACCCATCATACCTTTGAAGACAAACACAATTCCCAGTCTCGTCTCAATTATCCTGATTAAATGACATCATTAGCCCATTGATGCAAGACAATTATGAAGCAAGCAATAATTTCAGCCAGCAACTAAAAATGAATAAGTTAGATCACAAAGTCTTTACAAAAAACTGGGATGATATCAAATTCTGAAGTATTCCCCTCACAAGAACCACACCTCACCCTTAGCAAGCATGATCTCTCAGGAACATGGGTGGATGCTTCAATGGTAGATGGTACTCCATCGTAAACAAAGAAAGATTTGAAGATCTTGGAATATCAACATGTACAAGTTCATCCATTTGCATTAAAAGTGAGGGATAGAGACAAGTTGAGAAAACTTGGGTATAAAATCCTCAGAGAGAATGGTAACAAAATATTTCAGTGGCCAGTGAACTGCCTAGCATTATGCACTCAAAATATTACACTTTTAGTTCTCTGGCAAAAAAATAGACATGTGTGCAAAAAGAATTTTTGATTCATTCACTATGGCAAGTTAGCAAGTTCACAAATGGTAAAATATATTCTCATTGTCTCTGTGATTACTTTTAATGATAAATATCCTTTTTATGATTGCCATTAATTTTTCTACCATTTGACATATTTAAGCTAATTCTGCCATCCACCTAGGCCTCACACAACCAATGTCTTTGACTATTGTGGCGGTTCATTTGTTTGTGCGATTCAGGGGTGTGCTGCAAGGTGTCACCCTAGGCTCGACCTACGAGGAGGCATTTTGACCCACGTGGAGGCAGTCATGTCTCAACCCTAGCCGAGCGTTCATCCCTCTTGTGCATGTTGCGCCCATGGCATATATCTTTCCGTGTTGACCTTGGTCTGTTATCCACAGCACTCAGAATAAATCTGCTGTTCATTCAAACGCTTTACATGTGCTTTATTAGTATTTCCTAGCACCGCCTGTGCTAAAATAATTTCCAGCACTCCCACAACTATTAAAAAGGAAAGAAATTTACCAAGTGGAAAAATTTTCAAAGTACACAAGTAGTGGGCTCTTGGATTAGTTGGAAAAGACCTCCATATTTAATGACATACAAATTGTACAACCAATTTAAATATCTTATTTGCAATAGAAATACAAATGGGCTGGGTGGTAGCCCAGAGGGCAGAAAGCATTTAGCCACCAACTGGAGAATTTCAAGGTCAAATCCTGCTGCTTCCTGGTTATTCCTCTGTTCAAGCCCACAATTGTTTGACAATAGTTTTGCCAGCATCATCATTTCATAAATTAAGCAACTTCCCACCTGAAGAATCTGGCTATAATACTGATGTCAGCTGTTGTCCAGGAGTGCAGGAATACCCAGAAGATACACATCATGAGATCACCACACTAAATAGAAAGTCTCACAAAGAAATCATCTGAAACCCAAACTCTTATACTTTCAGGTTGCCTGAACTTCATGCAAAATGAAAGGTGGAACAAGAAGAGGAAAAGACATTCTTAATTATCTCTCTGATTATTGAATTTCTTACTATGTAAAGTGCTTCCTTCTTGGCATGATTCAGAGCAAGATGTCCACACCTCACTCATCAAAATCACAGTTCAGTTTCATCACTGGGGTCACGGACTCATGATGGAATACGATACCCATCGAGGTTACATTCTCTTGTCATTAATATCAAACTATTTTTACAAAATTTCACATTAATATCCAAACAGGA
The DNA here is from genome assembly GCF_022747635.1 of Hetaerina americana. NCBI lineage: Eukaryota > Metazoa > Arthropoda > Insecta > Odonata > Calopterygidae > Hetaerina > Hetaerina americana. The sequence goes on along the minus strand of NW_027286952.1, from coordinate 2,351,922 downwards.
ATTTTTCTTTGATCTTTCAGTAAAATATACTGACCTAGAGTTAATCATTGTCAAAAAAGAATAATGCATTAATCATAGAGGTTTCTTGTACAGTGAAATTTATGTTCATTTTTCCAGAAATTTAAAACCTTCTATCTTTACTTTTTTAGTGCACAGATCAAGTTTGTAACGCCAATGATGACCAATTTCTTGAGATCTTAAGGATAATTTATGGTGAGTCACATTATCATTTCCATTAGCAATATTACCCAATAAATTCTCAAGCATGACAGATTGGGAGCATGAACCAAGGGGAATATTGGCAATGGGGCTCTAAACAAGCTTTCAGAGGCTTCCTCACCTGCTCCTCGTACAGCTTGGAGAGGAACTCAATGTGGTAGTACTTGAGGAACACTTTGGTCTTGCCAAGAGCCCAGCCATCCATCTTGAGTCGGAGCAATAATAGGCGGCAATTGTCCCTCGTGGCAGTCACTCGCTCATCGTAGCCAAAGGCCAGGAAACAATACCTGAGGGCCGGCATGAGACCACGCAATTAGAGCACACTTTACACCATGGCATTCCTGGGACATAAGCACCATCTTCAAAGGAGGGGGGATGGACCATGCATCCTAACTTCGAGAGGAGGACACCTAAGACAGACTGCACAAATGTTTATTGTACTGCCCACTCTGCATTTGCAGTAAGCCAGGAAGAAAATTCAAGTAAAGTGTGAAGTCAATCTTCTGCAAGGAATGAATCAGTGAATTATATGAATCCATGATGAGTCTTTCATTAGGAGTTGCACCACAGTATTCTGAATATTTCAACTTCAAAATTTGAGAATCCAAGATATTACTATTATTATTTTTAAGTGAACAAAAGTGTTTTAGGAAAATGTATGAGGAGCTCACAGACACACTTGATGGTTTAATGGAAAGGGCATTAAGGGAATCCAAAGCAAATAAGTCTATTGGGGAAGACAAAATTTTCATGGATCACATATACAGGAAATCACATTTAGGAAGAATCTGGGAGGAAGAGTAAAAGTGGACTAATTTGTGGTGTATATGAAGGAGGAATTTGGCAGGAAGATTTTGTGAGATCAATCCTTTTCCAAAACAAGAAAATGCAACAATATGCAAGGAATACAGAACAATAAGTCTGATTTCGCATGCAGCTAAAGCAGTTCTCTGGATCACCAACTAGAGAAGCACTGGGCTAATGATTACTTAGAAGGTGATCAGTTTGGGTTCAGGAAGGAAAGAGGCACATGTGGTGCCATGACAACCATGGTCATTGGAGGAAACATGGTTGCTGAAGCAAGGTGATATTAGTTTGCTTGGAGGCTTGTGAAATGTGGGTGTAGAGAAGGATGTAAATGTTGAAGTGGACTGAAAGGAAAACAATGGAGGAAGCAGTAGGCATATTGGGGGATTGTTGAGAGAAATCCAAATTAGACAGGAAATATGGATGGATAGTATTTTATTTGACAATGGGATGTTAAGAACTGTGAGAGATGGAAGAATGTTGGGCAAATGAGGAAGGGGTAGGAGTAGGCATGTTTCAGATAGAATGAAGGGAGGTAGGATGTGTTCAGGATTGAAGAGTGGCTTATTGTAGTGTTGGAAATGAGGTTGTGTTTTGTTAGGAGAGGCAAGGGAATTATCGTTGTGCTTTTTTGTGGCCTGAGTCTATTCAAAACTTACCTAAAATGGTATAATGCTGAATAAGAATAATAGAAATAATAATTAAAAGAATCACTCTTCACTGAACAGCTTTTATATAAAGACTGAATTTTTAAATCCATGTACAACATACCTGAAACTGCAATGCATTAAAATATGTTTGAAAGAAAATTTCTCTATACACGTATGCTTAAGTTTTATTAGCTAAATTTGTCCATCAACATGGGCTTGTATCAAAATGTGTCAGCCTCAACCATCATAACCTAACTATAGCTGCATCAAATTACAATTACAGATGAATGGTCATGCTTATTTTGGATAACTAGGTATTCCTTCATGTTTCTTTGATCTAATGTTTAGAACCAGGTTATCTGACAACATCAAAGTGCAAAATCCAATCCATAGTTCAGGAATGGATGACAAGGAGGTTAAATGAAATTTAAGGGTTACAAATGGATTTTAAAAGTTTCCAACGAAAAAGTTACCCTGATGTGACTCTATTTTTTGTGAAAAGGGACAAAAATTTCAACTGTGATGCAGCTGCCTGCGATGAGGTCTGATGTTGAATCCAATATAAATCAACTAGTAAACCTGTGGAAGCATGTTAAGGGAGTGAGAATCTTCAATGTTTAAAATGAATGCTTAAAAAGGCCTGGCTTTTATATTTAAGTAAAAATAAGGAATTACAGGAAGCTATTGAACATTTGCAAAGTATCAGCTGCAAGTTTAAAATACTGAAGTTGCACGAAAAAATATTTTTAAGTTGAATGGATTGATCAACAAAGTGTCAATGAGACTGTCCCTTGGAAACTGTTCAAGAAAACGTTTTTAGATGCATTCTGAAGTGCTTTATGGCACCAGCACAGCAAATAATTTCAGTCACTTTATTATCCACATCCTCCAATGTCTCCTTATAGGCATGATTTCATATAGAAAAGCATATGTCCAAATCTTGATGCCCCTCCAGAACTAAGATAGAATGAGTACTCAAACAATGAAGAAATCACTCTCATTACCTTTTGAGGAAGTCGCGGAATGGAATTCGGTGGGAGAATCCATCTCTCCTTATCCTCACAGTTTCGAGAATGCCAGCATACCGCAGCTGTGAGATGACCTTCCTGGTGTCAAAGGGTACCTTGGGCACCCTGGCCTTCCCTCGGCCTGTTGGCATGGCAATAGCACTTGCTAGGGCACTCACCTCACATGGACGGAAGCAGCGCACAAAATGAGGATCTCCACTCTCCACCTGAAGACAAGAGCAGGCAGTGCGCAAAGAAAGAGTTGAATGAAGATTTGAGAGCGGGCACTTGGAAACCATTTAAAATAGCATAATCACAACCAAGAACCAACTGTTGCTATTTAATCAAAATTTTCATTAACATCAAGTTTGTTTGTACAATGCATAATTCTGATTAAATAATGATTACATGATTTACAGACTGCATACTTGATTTTTCAAATTATTATATGCACCAACATGTAAAGTTGACATGTACTGTCTCTGGTGTAAATTTATTGAATTTGTACGACATATTCAAATGAAATAAGTCACTTTGTAATTCCGCACACACTTTATTTAGAACATGACCTAAGTTTCGATGTTGGATGATGATGTCCACCTGATGATGACATAACCCTAGGTCGTGCTCTAAATAAAGTTTGCATGGAAATAAAAAGTTACTTATTTCATTTCAGTACGTAAAGATGATATATTTTTCAAAAGGGCATGCATGCATGTTTTGTAAACCCTTGCAAATCTGGACCTGCTTAATGTAGAGACTGACTTAATAATATGAAATCAAATCAAATACATATGAGACATTGATTTAAATCAAATAGATTGGAAATAAGAGCAACAAAAACAATGTGTGTGGGTCACAATGAGTGTAACAGGTCCAAATTTGACTGGGGTTTGTCTTATCACTCATAACACTGTCACATGAACTCATGCAATCATTGTTTACCCATTGAACAGGTCTCTACCTTTAAATGCCTCGGGATCTGTAGACATTTTTGAAATGACAGTATCATATTGAGAGTATAACAAAAATATGTGATGAACTATTAGCGGCATTTTATTTCATTTGAAATAAATGTCTTTACACTTCCTGAAGTTAATATACAATACCTTAGTTCATTCTAAACGGAGTAATTGGATATTCTGCTGGGGTAGAGCTTATCTCAGCTCATTGAAACTACCATTTTACGACAAAAAGAATAATTAGAATAATCTTAAACAATAACTGTCTTGAAACCTTTCTTTGGTCTAGGGTATATGACACGAAGGCATCTATTTATTTATTTTTATGTTCTAGGGCATTTTTATGTATGAATTAGTAATGCAGGTCGGTGAACAGATTTCTTAATTTTGACCTTCATAAGAATCATATTTACTTACCCATGGGATTATTTCACCTGACATTATTTAGAAGACGTTTCTTGTATATAGGACCTAAGGTTCAGAATTTAATATCTATTTCCTGTGTATAGAAAAAATCCATGAAAACAATAATAATAAGAATATACTAGCATGTCTTTTCAAAAAGGAGGGACCGGGAGATCTGTTGATGCTCTGTAGAATTACTAATTTTTGCTTGTAGTGATTTATATTAAACAATTAATCATTTGATCTCCATTACATTATGGCTGCACTTCTAATTGATGAAGTTCATCATCCCTCTCGCATGTAATACATGGCCAAAAATTGTTAGTTGGTGGTTTTGACAAAGGAATACAAGTACATGCATGGATGGCCACCAAGAGTTACTCCAGGGCTGTTGGGTCTCTAATAATGCAATGCTTGTGATTTAATGCTATGCTGAAACAAAAAACATGCATATATTATTACTAGTCAGAAGATGCATTCCTATCACTAATTTAATTTGTGGAATTGGTATAGCTAAACAGATTGCATCCGATCTGAAGAAGGAGAATAAAATCAAGATATTTGCTTTGAGGGCTGCAAAAGACTTGCAGTGGACTCAGGATAACTCGGTGATAAGATGATGAAATTTTATCCTAAATACCTGTGGCAGTTCATTTGTTTGTGTGATTCAGAGGTGTGCCGTGTCACCCTAGGCACAACCTATGAGGAGGCATCTTGACCCACACGGATGTCTCAACCCTAGCCGAGCATTCATCCCTCTAGTGCAATATGCGCCCATGGCATATAACTGACCGCGTTGAACTTGGTGTGTTATACTCAGCACACAGAATAAATCTGCTGTTTATTCAAATGCTTAAAATGTGATTTATTAGTATTTCCTAGCACCGCCTGTGCTAAAATAATTTCCAGTAACCCTACAATATCTATTCTTAAGTAGCAATGTTAAAAGTTGAAGCAATATAATAATATAATTATCACAGTACATTATATTTTATACAGTATTTACATTAACTAGAAATATTTTCTTGAATTATAGATATTTTTAGGCATAACCAAAAACACACAATTTAATATGTCTAAAATCCCAATTATGTATTTTCATGGTAATTCCATCCTCAGACATGAGCAGCACACAAGTATAAGGAACACAAAATATTTTTTTACTTGGGAGTGCAGGTTATAAGTAACTACTCAAACAATATATGAAGCAGTTACTTATCCACTACATAATCTGTAAACTTTGTTGTGTTGCAAGGCAATATACTAGGTCCCATACTGTTCTCAATTTATATAAATGATTTAACTACCTATTTAAATTTTATGAAATGATTTTTCATACAGATGGTATGGATTCAATACTAAGTAACCAAAGGAGCACATTGCTGGAGAATAATGTCATTAGTTCCCTTGCACTCACAGGAGACTGGTTTACAAAAAATTAACTTACAATAAATTTTGAAAAAACAAATTATATAGGATTTAAGAAAAAAGAGAAACCCTTAAAATGGATCTTTAAATCAAATATAATCTTCAGACGAAAGTTAGCAGTACCAACTTTTTCGGTTAAATGATTGATGATAGCTTAAACTTGAATGAACATATCAGGTACTTATGCAGTAAACTTTCCAGAATTTCCAATAATAATAATACTTTATTCATTTTGAAAAATGGCACGACCATATTAAATGTCCTCAATATAAATATTATTCAATGTATAAAGATAAGTACTTAAATGTTATGAAGATTGTCACAAAAGAATTCATCCAATGAATAAAGTGCGTGAGCAAGTTACCATGTATTCTTGAAACTCTGGATACAGTCTGATTCTAACTGAGTTAGCAGATAGTTATTCAGTCGTATGTTCATATAATGAAATGCGTTCTACGATGGCGAGAGTTTATAATAAGTAGTGCCAATAAATAGTACAATGCCCTAAGATGCCTGGCAAAGGTTGGAGATCAAGCAGTTTCAAAAACAGCCTTCTCTGGTAATTTCCAATGCATTAAATTATTTATCTTTTGAGGCTCTGCTATTGGTGTTGACATGGGTATTCATCATGCAAAAAAGAGTTATCAGATATATGGCCAAAATTCCAAAAATAGAATCATGTGACCTCAGTTTATAAATCTTGAAATCTTACCTGTGACATGTTTCTACATATATCGTGCACGTGTGTGTGTTTGAGAAAACATGTGTCTATTTACAAAAATGAGAGTATCCATGGTTATGCCTCAAGGCAAAGAAAGAAGGTTCGTATGATACAGCATCCCACTTCTTTGTTTCAATAAGGACCCCTTTATGCTGGCATCAAAATTTATAACCATTTACCAAAAAGATAGCAACTCATATCAGATATTTAAATCTACATTAAAATCTTATTTAATTAAGAGTTGTTTTTTATGATCCGAATGAGTATTTCGCCTCAGGATATGACAGGCTGTAATCATTTATTTTTTTATCATAACCATGTATGTATACATTTTACTGTATTTTATATGAAATATCTACATTTTACCATTGTAAAATAATGAGATGAAATAATAAATAAATTTCAGTAATTCAGAATTGTTTAGAGTTTAAAGCATTTAGCCTTTCCCAGACTTTTTACAAAATAACAACCACGGTTCCACAAAAATCAAAATATTAATATCACTTACCGTCCTCCGCAGGAGGTCGGAGAGAGAGTTCCGGAAGACGGTTGCCGCTGTTTGTTGGGATCGTGACTGTGACCCAAGGCCTGAGCTCCCCGTCGAGCCCACCTGGCGACCTCCTCTCTGCAGCAAAGAAGTGGGGGAAGTGCGGGAAAGGGGGGTGGGTGAGGAGGAGGTCACAGCTAAATGAGCTTCTCTCTCTCTCAAATCAATTTTAATGTCCAATGAAAGTAATTTTTATCAATGCTTTTAGTTTGCAGTCCTTGAACCTCTCCTCAAAGTGACTTAAAGTTCCACTAAATGAAAACTACACATGCTGTCCACTGATGGGAGTTTTGCCATACGTGAAGAGTGAATATGAATGAGATTTTAACTACACTGCTCAAAATATTCAATAAAAGTCAAAGGGTAAGATGATTTAACCTAAAGTGCAATTTGACAAAACAGTAATTCTAGCTATTTTAACTTCATTTTGAATGTGAGCCCTCTTGATGAGGAAAGGCATTAATATATGCTCCTACATATGTATCCCACAGATAAAAGAAAAAGTGGACCCCGAGACTTTATGGCCACCGGGGCTTGTACCAATTTTTTTGAATTTTGAAGGCCTGCCTATATGCTGGGTGTGAGAACCAATGATTGTACCCACTCAAGGCGGTCAAAGCTTTGGAACTGCAGGCAGGATCAAGGCAGGTCCTATCAGGCAGGGTACCAATTAAAATTCCACAATAGGTTGAACACAGGATATTTATTTATTTATCGACTTAATTGGGCGCGGTTAAGACTAATAGGCCCTTCTTCCACCTAACCCTACATTACAGACATTATAATGAAGATTCTCACATACAACCAAGCCCTAGATGGAGGGAAATCCACCTAGGCAGGAATCGAACCCGCGACCTTTCGGTTGGTAGGCGAGGACGTTACCCCCGCTGCCACCGAGGCCGGTTTACTGGGGAGAGGAGAGTGGAGAAGAGAGAAAAAAGAATGAGGGAAGGGCAATTACCAGAACAGTAAGTTGGAGGCCCATATCAGGCATTTCAATTCTTTGGGGATAACTTCCTTGCCTGAAGGTGTTTAGAGAACTGTTGAAGTACCTGATTTAGGTGTCATGTGGCCCAACTCCAACTCACTAATCAAGTAACTGCACTCCCTTTCACTCAGCCTAGAAAATATTGGGTTCAACCTGTTGGGGAACTTTTGTCAGTGGCTCACCCATTAGGGTCTACCTCCACCACATACACTTACAGAGCTATACAGCCTTGGATGGGTGTATTCACCTTCAGTTCATTCCTTTCTACTTTATTCCAATCCTCTTAGTTCCAATAAAACCTCCTCAAAAGGAAAGAAAACCTTCATAAAAATGAGAGAGAAACAAAAGAGAACATAGTCCTTCAAATTGAAAGACATTTCAACATTAGTGTATGGTGAAAAAAAGTTATGTAGTACTTAATCAATTGGATGACTTATCCATTGCATTACCCTAATTGCACAAATTTTCAAAGCAACTGTGTACCCATAAAAATGCAATTTACATTACAAATACCTGAATAAATTATCTAAGAAAATGCCAATATATAAATCGCCATTTTTACAAAAGTTGAAAATGAAAAGCAAATATTGCATGAGAATTTTTGCACTAACGTATATTGCTCACTGCATAAGAGATGTTTGTCAAAAACCTTTGTTATGCACTAAATCACAATTTTTTTGCATTTCATTAATTTCAACAGTAAGTATAGAAAGATCATTTTTTTGAGTTGATTAAATTTGAAAAGCTCATTTCCAATTTTAGCTTGCATTTAAAAGTATAAATTAACTGGTTTGATCCTTAACCAACTCTGACCTAATTGATGATTTAATACCCATGAATAATTGAAAAGATTTTAAACATATCTCTACCCACAGTCATACTTGAGTTTCCTATTATATTATTTTGGATGGCAATTTTGTTTTTATCTTTCTTTTTACATGCTTTGAATATTTATTTTTGAAGTTTTACCTATTTTATCCCTTTGCACCCAGACAGATATAATCTTAAATTTTAAAAAAGGAGCCTCCACTTCACAGACACCAAAAGTTTCAAAGAACAAAAATGGTCCAATCAACGCCCACCACAGACAGCACTCTGCTTTCACACACCTTCTCTGAGGATGCACTAGGTGGAGCCCGCGGCTGGGCATGGAACACTCGGTCATGGGCATCTGCCGAATACAAGTTGCCGGTGCGTGTGAGGGGGCAATGGAACAGGAAGCGCACAACGTCAATGGAGGAACCACGCAGTAGTGACACCACTGTGGGTGACAGGAAGCTGCGGTTCTTCTCCAGCAGCCCCTCACCCTGGTACACCACCCTGGCACAAGCAAGCAAAGGAGGGAGAGAGTAAGAATAACGCCGTTGGTGCCCATCCAGTCACACGGCCACAATATGTCCCCAAAATCTCTCTTAGATACTCGAGGACAAATTTTGTTTTTACTCAAGGAGATGAAACTCATGACCATTGTTAATGTAGTTTCATGGAATTGGTAGGCAGGCATCAAAAACCTAAGTTTGTGAGAAGGTCATCTTATGGTGTGGGATGAAGGTGGTGCGTGATGCAGCCAGCATGTCACAAGGTTGGGCTCGGGTTGCATGATATCAAAGATTCCGGACAACCCACAATCTTCATCTAGTTTATACCTCTACTCAACTAACTTTGAGGTAATGTTGTTTCTTTTAGAAACATTGACACAACAAAGGCATGAGGTTCCAAAAAATAAGATGGTCGACACAAATGTTACATTTGGAGGAGTTCAATTAGAACAGGTAGAACAGATCTCCATTTATAAAATATTCTAGACAAAGATAAGTGCAAACTTAAAGTATATTTTAAGTACAAAAAAACTGTAATGTCGGACACTACCTCAAGGATGTAAGCAACATTAGAGTGAATAATTGTTGAGTCCCAATTATTATTTGGTAGTATACTCGTTAAGGTAGGTTTTGCATGGGCACAGATGGAACCAGTGCTACACTTCCAACCACACCTGACGACATGATACCTGACATCACCCACTAGAGTAAGTCCCTCTTCATCTCCACATACTTCTTTCCTCCCTTCATTCCATCCAACATCCCTATCCCATTCCTACCCTTTCTGCACTTGCTACATTCTCCCCTCTATCGCAGTCTTAGATATCTCGATGCCAATGCAAATGCTCTGCATCCACCTATCCTGCCTCCTTTGGATTTCTCCCAATGATCCCCCCCTTTCATACCCCCACCATGAGTAGTACATGCACTTGGTTGATTGTTATCTTTTCCATCAGGCACAATAATAAATAACTGCTTTGAAGTTTAATCTTTTCCAATAAAGTTCTCACTCATTCACTAATAATTTCATTAACTTTACAATTCCTGCTCAGCTTATATATTTATTTTTGAGATGTGAAGTTTTTCAAAGTTTGAAGGAAAGTGTGAAATACTGAAAATTGAAACTGTGTTCAAATGAGGTCAGGTAAAAAAAAATGTTGGAAACTTCAATGAAGCACCTTTACATTTATTAGACAGTCTTAATAAAAAATTCCCATAAAAACTAATTTGATTCAAGCAATGTGACTATTATTATTATTATTCTACTGGTCAAGATACCTTTTGACACGATGGTACTAGGATACATTTTCTTGCCTCTACTAACAGAAAACAACCTGAAATCCAACACTAAAGTAAATCCCTCTCCAATTTCACATACTCCATTCAAATCATCTGACATACCTATTTCCTTTCCATACCCCTTCTTCATTTGGCTAACCCTCTCCCCTCTATCACATTTAGTAACACCCCATCACCAATCAAAACGCTCTGCACCCATCTTTCCTGCCTCCTCATGATTTCTCCAGACAATCCCCTCTCCTCCCCAACCATTCCCTCCAATCATACCTATCATCTTAGCTTCAACTATCAGCTTTCCTTTTCACTTTTGATATCCCTTCATTGATATGGTCTCATTTTTCCTCTATAATACCCAGCTCCCTTTCACCTCTCATTCATGATTTTCCCTACAGCCTGATGATATTCCTTCCTTGTCAATCCAGTTAATGCTTCTCAATTCCATTTCCTCAAATGTCTTCCCTGTTTTACCCTTATGCATCTGATGTTACGCTTCATTAGTGCAAAAGTATGACATGAATATACATCGGCTCCTGAGAAACTGAGTGAATTCTTCATACTGTTCCTCTCTCCAAGGTTCCAAGAGTATTTTATCCTTGAACTAAATGAAAAATGGGTCTTACCTGCCAGCATAGTGGTGAACAGCAAAGCAGAGGGCATCTGATTTCGGGCGAACATAGAACTGGCTCTTCAAATTGCCATGGAACTTCTCTGCAAATGGAAGAGTGAAAAATAAAACAAATAGGAGTTATGCATGTGGAATTCATAGATGCCCTTAATGGGAAATAATGAAATTGCATTTTTAAATGATTAATATTTTATGAGAAATATGAGAGCATTGTGATAAATTCCATCCCTCAGAATTCAAGATAAAGGGGGTCTCATTTGACTAAGGAAAACCCAATTACAAAGCAAATATGTGCAATAATCTAATGCCATCATTAACCTTTGATTTATAAGGTTAATTTAAGAAACACATGGCCTCAAATATATGTACTTTTGAAGGAGTGGGTGAAGATGTCCATACAATAGGAAGGTATTTATGAAAGCAGGGAGAAAGAGTAAGGAAAGGAATGCAAGCAAGTCACTCATAATCAATGACTTTTCGATCAATTTTAATCGACTTAAACAATTGAATTTTTTAAATTCTAAACTTGGGAATGTGCCTCAATGGAAAATATTAACACTGAATGAGGAGATCACTGCCAACACAGATGCCTACCTTGACCACCTTTCTAATTTTTGGGCAGCTTAAAAAAGTAGGGAAAAGGGTATCAAGCTGAATGGAGATAACATAGAAAAATAAAAAAAAACATCTACCAAAAATATTTGTATCTTTTTTTTTTATTAAGGACTTATTGCGTGATCCACGGATTTGTTTCTCTTCTGAGATGGGTAATTCATTTTCAAAGAAACTACCTCCATTCCATGAATGATATTATCTTTTACCTAAAGGCTCTTAGAATATATATATCCAACAACGACGGCCAATTAAATTTGCCATTTTGGTAAATATGACAATTCTTTCACCTTTTATATTTGAACAGACACTGGGTAATGAGTGAAAATTGCATAATAATCACAGGTGGGTTGGAGAGAAGGGAATGTGGAGTAGTTGTGAGTCTTACCGACAAGTGATCGGTCCGTGGCACGAGGGAACCGGGACTCCTCGTCGAGGAGGGTCATGAGGCCCACGGGCCGTGACAGCAGGAGATCCAAGACAGGGCGGTTGTCTGAGAACTCTACCAGGTCTACTGGGATGCCTTCTGACATATACTCCTGTTCAGTAATGGGAATATTGAATAATTAAACTCAAAGCAAAGAAACATTGAGGTGCTGGGCCAGTATATAAGAGCAGCAAATTTGAATATCATCAGAAAATATCAAAAATGTAACTGAGAGTGAATTAAAATTATCCTCAAATTGTTTTATCTCCATATAAGATTTTTCATATCCTACTTTTTGCCAGAGATATTTATTGAATTTTGCCTCCTTGTATCCATAATACAGAGCTCATACAATAAGTATGAGGACTGGTTCCAAAAATCAAAATTTATTGCAGTTATCACTACAATTACTTAATAATCTTCAAAATACATTCCTCCTGCATCGATACACCTGTAGTTCTCGGCATCTGCTACTCATCAAAAGCTCATTGGAAGTTGGTTTCCAGAATACTGTTGAGTTTTTGAGCCTTTGGCGTGACCACTTGAATCGCCTTAATGGAGTCAAAACGATATCCTGTGAGCTCCTTTTGAGCTATCCTCTGAGGTAATAGCAATGTTGAGAAAATCTTCATCTTCCTAGATGCTGCCAAAAATTTCTTATGAAATTTCAACTGCAACAGTTTTTGTTCCTCCCTCAAGACTTTCGGCACCAGCTTTGTGTACACTTTCCTCATCGCAAGATCCTCTTTTACAAGTGTATGGACAGTTCCGACTGAAAGGCTGGTCTCCTCACTAATAACGGTGATGGTTAAAGGCCTGTCAGAGTCCAAAACTGTTTTCACTTTGGCCACCTGAGCATCGGTTCAAGCGGTCGTGGGGCATCTGACACTGTGCTCATCTTCGACAAGCTCCCGGCCTTCCTTAAACATTTTGTGCCACTCAAAAACTCTTGTACAGCTTAAGGAATCATCCGTAAAAGGCCTGTTTAATGAGTTCAAGGGTCTCCCATGCGGATTTGTGGAGTTTAACGCAAAACTTCTCAGCGTAGCTTTGCCCAACGGTGCACTCCATGCTGGCACGATGACATCACAAACAATCACATGTCACAAAAATCCACCTCCTGTCTCAACACATGCCTGGAGGCAGCAGAACTAAAGTGTACCTGAGTGGTGGGGGACCCCTCTACCGAGCCGACCGGTCGGACCCCCATCCACTGCTCTATTGAGGCTACAGTGAACCAGTCACAATACTTATTGTATGGACCCTGCATAGTCATATGATACACAGTTTCCAGGTTGCCACCTATTACTAATAGCTTAAATAATCTTTATTCATACTTATGGTAATATATCGATGCAGGATAAGTCATGAAATCGATACAAATATATACACTACTGGAGCAATTCTACTTTGAACTCATTTCATCAAGGAACTCATCATAGACTACCATGCTCCAAAAATAAATCTCAGCAGATCCAGAAACTTATAAAACTTCTTTCCAATCATCTAGTAAAACCACAATTACAAAATTATCTTATAATGAAATGAAGAAAATATGTTTTATTCCCCAGGCAGAACAAATAATTCTCCTGATGACTACAAGTAGTTAACTCTTGGCTCGATCAACTTGCTGAGCGTGAGTTGGATTCCAAGTAAACCAGTGTGGATTCCATGTCAATATTCTACTGGGGAATATGCTCTCCAATGCTTTACCTGCTGCTCCCATGTGAAGATGTGCTGGTTGAAGAAGAACTGCATTTGCTCATTGGCAATATTGATGCAGAGTTGCTCAAAGGAGTTCCTTGGGAAGTTCTCAAAGCCAAAGATATCCAGAAGACCCACTGCAAGAAGCTCATCATCACTGAAAAGGAGACAGGGATTTAAAATAGAGATGCAAGTCATGAAAGACAATACAGTTCTGTCAGTATGTATAGTAACAGAATAGCAGGAGTTATTAGGGTATGGCTGAGGTCATTTTAGGCAAAGAACCATGGGTCATTTTGCTCCCATATGCCTTATTTTCTTTTTGAAATTATATTCATAAATTCTTGTTGTTTTTGTGTCACATCAATTGCATGCCACAGTAGTACATTGAGCAGGATGCACTAAAACACACAGCTTTTGCTCCATTATCGTACACTCTCACTACTCAGGCATTTCTCTGTGGCATAGACATTTATCAAGTTACTCATGGATAAAAATCCATGAAAAAATCCATCCCCCCTCAGAGGGCCCGGGTTCAAATCCTGGATGTGGCAGATATTTTTCAGTGGTATCCTGATCCCTACTTGAGGTGCTTGTGGGAGGCACTTTTGAGTGAGTATGCCGTCCATCGGATGGGACATTAAACAGCGCACCCCTTGTTGCCTTTCATTGGGAGTAGGCTAATGCCTACACCAGGTTTCTCTCCACCCTTCCTCCTTTCCTGTCCATCCCTGATTGAGCAAATCACCGCAGCTGTTGGTTACCTCCCCTAAAGATACTACCATGGTTCAAAGATTTGGGAGCACAGCTTAATAAAAATCACTGCTCAGTTGTACCATGGAGAGGAACCATTAAAAGGGTTTCAATGTGTCAGACGTGATGTGCTAGTGAAGCCTAAACTGAAATATGCTAAAACCCTATCTTTTGCCGGCAAAATATATGCAGGTGTCTCACTTTAAGAGTACACGTTGACTGCAAGCAATTTAACTTTTTCATCCTTTACTTTAATCATAATGGTTCAAGTAACACAATTAGTTTCAACCCCATGGGACATGTCAAAGTTCTACACCCAAGAATGTTTCACTATTTCACCCAGCTATTTTTCATACCTAGCAGTTAATTTTTTAAAGTGCATGAGTGCAATGAAAAATTGGAAAAATGTTATACATTTTCAATACTTTATTTATTATATTTTCAAGACTTTTGAGTACAAGGCCTCATTCACTTCTGATAATAGTTGCAGTACTTACTGCTACCAGTTCAATGCAAGAAATAACTTTGACCCTTGAAAACAATCAAGGTGCTTTCTTAATCAAATTGCAATTTTCTCAATCTCGCCTGAATAAAGTCAAATTATTATTTTTATTTCTGGTGATGGCTGGCAATTTTTGGCTACCATGGAGTCAAATAGTGACAACTTGTCACACAAAAAATTTGACAATCCTCAGAGAAATATGAATATGTGAGAGGGAGGTATGCATGGTGTGATGCAACAGTTTCCATGACCTTCAAATTTCACCCTTCAAGTTTTGCATGCAGCTTGGAAAGAATACAACCAAAAACTTCCAGATGCTTCAGAAGGCCTTAAAGGATGACTGCATTTCAAGGTCACAGTCTAGGAGGTGGCACAAGATGTTCAAAGAGGGCCGGGAGGAGGTCACTGACAACCCCGTTCTGGATGCCCAACAATGGCCAGAACCGACGAAAACATAAATCGTGTGCATTTGAAGTTTTGCATTCCGACCGTTAATTGAGCATCCAGCAAGTTGCTGACACCCTACACAAGTCCACATTTGTGGTACAGGGGATAGTGACCAAGGATCTGGAAATGTGCAAGGTCTGCGTGAAGCTTCCCGCCAAAAGTATTGCTACACGTCCTTCATTGTTACCAACTTCGTGGCCCGGAGCAACATGGTCCCCCAGCCCCTTTTAAGTCCCAACTTGGGTCGGTACGATTTTTTTTGTTTCCCTGACTGAAGAGAGAGCTGATAGGAAAGCATTGGGAGACTGTGGAAAACATCCAAAAGCATATTACTCAACATTCCTGAGGACATTCCTGTAGAGAGGAGTATCAGGGTGCCTTCCATGCATGGCAGACACGTCTTTGCAAGTATATTGATACAGGAGGAGAGCATTTTGAAGAATCTTAAGCATCTGCACAAGTATGATCTATAAACCCTGGTGGTGGTGGGGTGACATCCTCGTCTGCCATTCCAAGGGTTGCGGGTTCGATTCCCACCTGGGTAGGTTTTCCTCCACCTGGGGCTTGAGTGTTTGTAAGTGTGACCATTGTTAATATTCCGATGTGAAGGCCAAAATGTGATGTTTTCGGACTAATGTTGAATAAATAAAATAAAATAAATCAATATTTTCCAGATAAATACAATCATGTGCATTACATTCATAATGGACCATGTATGAGAAGCATGAGGATACATAACTGTTGCATAGATACTCTTGTCACTCTATTTGAAGCATCTATCTCCTAAGTCTTGGCGGTGTTCTTGAAGAAAAGGCCAATTCTTGATGTCAACCGATTGTTGATATAGGCACTTAGATCAGCCATGCTGACAACTTGCTCTGAATAATCAATGATTTTACTTTTCATTTCTATTGATATAACTACTGCAGCCTAATGGCATGGGACCCTTTTTTGTAATGCTTCTCATCCTAAACATACACCTTTCTTGAGTTTTTCCATTCCATCCCTTGAGAGTTACAATGTATTTTCTCAAAAGATAGAAATTATGAGTGGCTAGAAGGTGTAGGAAATGGATGTACCAGATAAGACAACAACTGGCCATCATTGAGGGATCAGTGAGGCCCAAAGAATGCATTCTTGGAATTGCCAATCCCACACAAACTGAAGGAGCATTTACAGCTGGCATTTTGAAGTATTATACTAAAGCTAGCGACTTGTTTTGTGGGCCAAAGATTCACTAAAACAGGATTTTTTAGTTATCATTTTGTTTTGATGCATCTTAAGGTATTCTTGGTGACACTGTATATACTACTGAAATAATTAAGGTATACTTTCACACAAGAGGAATACATACTTTTATCTGCTCCAGTCCCAAAAATATTTTCAGTGAATAAGAGTGATCATATGTGTATGTTGTTACTCAGTACTAATTTTTGCAATCCAGGTAGGTAGATAAAAAGAACTTTTCAGTGCAAACATGTGGGAAATTGGAGTTCATGCATTTTTTTCAATTAGTATTCAAGTGTGCTCTGACTTTGATAGTCATTCCACGGAATGAGCAAATTCAGACCAGAAACTCACGTGGATGCTGCATTTGAGGCCAGAAGGATCCGGTCTGCTCTGTTGACAATCCAGTCAAAAAGTCGCCCGTAGAGGCCTTTAGCCAGGGCATCCCTCGTGGCCACAGCCTCACCCACCGTGTTGTTCCTTGCAATTGTCTCACCCCGAGTGACCACCGGACAGGATGTCAAGGCCTCCAGGAGCTCAGCAGCCTCCACGCCCAGGAGCTTAGAGGCTGCAGTGATAGCAATGAGCCGTAAAAGAAAGAAAAAGGATGTAAAAATAGCCACCAGAATACAAATTAGTTATCTCAATCTTAAAACTCAATATTTCATTTCTACTCCAAGACTGATGGCAACATCTCTGATGAATAAAAAGTAGCAATAAACTTATCACTGTTTAATCTGGGATCTAAGATGACCTTAGTAGCAAAATTTTGTTGAAATACTTAATAATGATTATATATTTTGCCTGCATAGAGGACAAATTTAGCAATATATTATTTTTTTCAAGATTTGTACCCATGTGATAACTGGAAACCAAGGGATAGCCATAATATTTTTGGTGGAGGAAGAAGAATCATCATTTAAAATTGTTGATCAGCTGTTGCTCCCGGGACATTTCTGTCTCCTCATGTTCCTCTGGGACCTGTATGAGTCACTCTTGACTTAAAACCATGTTCCATAGGGATTAACCAAATTGTCAGGTCAGGATGGATGGTTTGTTTGACACTGCACCTGTGGCAGTTCATTTGTTTGTGCGATTCAGGGGTGTGCCGCGAGTTGTCACCCTAGACAATCCACGAGGAGGCATTTTGATCCACGCGGAAGGAGTCACGTCTCAACCCCAGCCGAGCGCTCACCCCTCTTGTGAACGTTGTGCCCATGGCATATATCTTTCCGCATTTACCTTGGTCTGTTATCCACAGCACTCAGAATAAATCTGCTGTTTATTCAAACGCTTTACATGTGCTTTATTAGTATTTCCTAGCACCGCCTGCGCTAAAATAATTCCCAACACTCCCACAGCACCCACGCCAGAGGTGGCAGTAGAAACTGTAACCCCTGGGATGGCATGTGGTCACATAATTTTAAAAAAATGGGAAGCACTTTCTTATTCACTACATTGCAGCACACAGAGAAAATAATTAACAAGATCACATGCATTTATGCAATTCTCTTATCATACAGCAATGGCATGTATATTATTTCCAAAAATGTAATTGCAATAATAATAATATTAACTCAGCCAAGATATTAATTCAATCGATACAAGCACGTATCATGAACAGGAATTAATGGACTAGCATACATCCACTTCCTAGGAGCAGTTAATTAAATTTGTATTGCCTCCATCACCAGCCCAATGGTTACATCCTGCAACTGATTGTGTGCATTGACATGAATCATCCTGAGTTGGGGGAAAGGAGATCCAAGTAAAGGTGTTCATAAACTGATGGAAGATAAATTCTGGGTGGGATATTCCTCATCAATGGAATACAAGGTTAATAATCCATTGACTGGATCCAATGCACATAAATGTGAAACAACAAGCAAACTACCAGTTTTGGCATAATGCAGCAACATTTCGATATTCGAAAGCAAATTGTATTATTGGCTATCAACCAAGCCTTTTAAAAATTCAATACATTTCTTCAGACTGATAATGGTGCCTTGGCATCCAAGTAAAATACAGTAGGTATTATTTCATCTTTTTCATATTTATGTACATATATTGTGGCATGCAATCATCATCTAATGAGTAATAAAGATAATTATTGAAATTTCATTGTTGATCAAAACTACATATTAAAACTTTACTTCAGTAAACTGAAATCCTTGGAAAGCAAGTAAAATTAGATACATTCATGCTGTTAATTTCATAGAATTGGTGGCAAATTATTCCCTTGGGCGCATGTAACAACCATTGAAAGAGAGGCTTCAGTTTTGTGGCATTTTTTACCTTGTCTCAGGTGGGGTAGCTAAAACACAAGTGCTGACTGATTCTTTTCCCTCCCGTTTCCTATATTATAGTTATCCTTTTTCTAACATGTGATCTTGATACTAAAATCTGCATGTTGATTTGAAAAATTCTTGTGGTTTGCTCATGATGATAATGAATTTACTACAATATCCACATTTCATACATCAGACTGACATATGCAAGAATGATTTATAACACTTAGAACTACTTTCTAGGGACTTGTGATTTTGAGGAATGGCCCAGCAGTGTCATGATTATTCCTCAATTCCCCCTTTTCACCCAATGCATACCTCTGTGGAGGGGTGCCAGGTCCACTATACGAGACTTGTCAGTATTGTCTTTGGAAGAGATGACCTCCCCAAATTGAAGGTCACCTAGGTGGATAATGGCAGCCAGCAAACTGCAGATGATTTTCACCTCGGAGTCCACAAAATCCATCAGATTGAAAGATGAACAGAGATCCTCAAACATCATCACATTCATCTTCATGTTCAAAGAAAGGAAGAGGATTACACCACTGCCAGGAGAAAAATCTAAATTCTTAAAACATGTAAAGACAAATTGTGCTCATTTTGATCGACCAATGACCACCTGAAGGTCATGTAAAACCAATTAAATCTATTACATAATTGATTTAAAACAAATAATGGAAAATTGTATTGGCTGGTCAGTTACAAGTAACCAGATTGTATCACATTTCCATTATAACACATCATGCTTGAATTTTGCAAATATATTTTATTCACCTCTGAAAACTATAACTACAAGGTCTAATTACTTTTAGTGCGTGTTTTGCAGGGAAATGCTGAGAACTGGAAATAATTATGACTTCTCTAGATGCTTCATTTAAAATGAAATAAAATTATTCTCCCACAATAACATCTAATATCCCAATGAGAGAGAGAGAAATAAATGATTCTGCTTTCATTTTTAGGGATTCATTAACTGGGGAGGTTTGGTTAAGAGGTTGCCAACTCCAGATACATGTATAGGGGGATTGGGATGGTGTGATGGGTAGCATACTGGCTTCCAACCTAGAGGGCCCAGGTTTGAATCCCGACAAAGGCAGATATTTTTCAGTGGTATCTCGATCCCTACTTGAGGTGTTTTGTGGAGGGCACTTTGTTTGAGTACAATGTCCATTGGATGGGATGTTAAACTATTGACCCCTTGGTGCCTTTTGTTAAGAGTAGGCTAATGCCGATGCTAGATTTCTCTCCACCCTTTCCTGTGCATCCCTAATGGCGCAAATGACCTCAGCTGTCACTCGCCTCCCTTAAAAACTACTACTAATCCAGATATAAAATCATAGAAAATATTCCATGGTAAAATATCTAATGGCATTTTACTTTCATACAAAATATTTCTCTTGGAAAAACATTTTTGCTGTGATGAAGAGCTTGCAAATAAGGAAACAAAATTGTATTAATACAATTTCTACTTTTTAACTAGGGTTTCGTAACTACTCTCTGAAAAGTTACGAGGGAGGTTCAATAAGTACCCGTGTTTGATGACGAAGGGCGTTCCTGAGGGAATTTTATGTTATCATTGTGTGCTGCCATCTATCAAACGAGGGTGAAACAAATTTCAGACTGATTTAAAGGTTAATTTGGATTTGGCAGCCATTTGAGTGAGACGTGTTTCGTGATTTTTGCATAGATGAAAAAAAGCAGTATCGTTCGGTAATTTGCTTTTTGTTTTTGGATGGGAAAAAATGCGAGGAGATAAAAGCAAAGTTGGATGCTGTTTATGGGGACACTTCGCCATCTATGACCACAGTTAGATATTGGTTCAACAAATTTAAAATTTGTTTGGCGAACATCTGTTTTTGATGAGGAGCGACCAGGACGCCCGGCAGACTTGGTTACCGAGGAAATCATTCAAAAAGTCCACACCATGATTCTTGCTGATCAACGAACAAAAGAGCGCAAAGTAGCAGAGGCCGTGGGTATGTTGACAGGAATGGCAATTAATATTCTACATAATAAGTTGGCGATGAAAAAATTGTCGGCCTGATGGGTGCCACGATTGCTCACAGTGGACAACACATTCATATGGAGTTGTCGCCACCAAACTGCATGAACTACGTCATGAATTGCTGCCGCACCCCCCGTATTCACCTGATCTGGCTCCCTGCAACTTTACTTATTCCCTAACATGAAGAAATGGCTCACGGGAAAAAAAATTAGCTCAAACGAGGAAGTTATCGCCAAGACAGAGGCGTATTTTGGAGAGTTCGACAAATCCTATTTTTTTGGAGGGGTTAAAAAAATGGCTGGAACTTGGGGAGAAGTGTATCTTTGTAAGAATTTTGTATCTAGTTTTGCAAGAATTTGGAGTGTGTCAGTTAATGGACCAGAGAGTCGGACCCCTGTGAAAGACTTGAAAACATTTCACTGGAAGAGGATGTCAATAATCAAATGAGCAGAGGAATTTAGTGAGGAGTAGAATAGGAAAAGGCATTATAAAGCACTGTAAGGAGATGAATAAAAATATGACAAAATAGGCAATCCCACCTAAGGACACATGATGTCTCAATGAGGAAAAGTAATAAGCAAATCCAACTAGGTGTGTTATGTGGGGAGCACTTCAAGTATATTATGCTGTCCGTGCAATGGAATGTTTAACTGTGGAAACCTTTCGAGCACCTTACATTAAGAGTAAACCAATGCTGATGCCAGGTTTCTCTCCACCCACCTTCCCCTATTTCCTGAGCATCCTACTGCTACCAAATTACCCCCCAACTATCCCTCATGGCACAAATGACTTCAGCTGCTGGTTACATCTCGTAGCAGCTACAACAAGATTTATATGTAGCCTACATAAAGTGGAATGACAGAAAGAAAAGCTAAGAACACTTTTCAGTAATTGGCAAGAATATTTTAATAGGGATGTACAATAAAAAGGAATTATATTAACAGTTGTATTATAGATGGCCATACATGGCAAAAGAAGGGTAGCCAAAGAAATGAAAAGGAGGCAGCCAAAAAGTAGGGGCCAAAAAGGAATGTTAGCTCATATGGCCAGACAATATGAGCGGTCATTCCCCACTCATCTTTTTTCCCCTCAAACCACTCATTTGTCTCTTCGTATTTAACCAATGATGGCTGTTAGTGACACACCAATTAATCTAAATTGGAATTGGTTTAGGAAGAATAAAGGACATCAGTCGACCAATCTTAGCACAGTAAAACTAATAAAAGTGTTCATTTGAACCAATCCAATGGAGACTCAGCCGAGGAACTTGCTTGAAACTTAGCCAATTTCAAAGATTTTTAGCCACACCTGTCTCGCTCTTAGATAAGCCAATACCACAATTAGATTAAATAAAATCAATAACTGACAACTACTAATGTTTTTTTGCAATAAGTTTTCATTGCAATTTGTTTAAATTTCATTGTACACAGCAAAAATCAACTGCTTAACTTAGGTATGCAAATTAAGTCGAAGAGTATTTCAATAAAATGCTAAAACACCAAAATGCTACAATTTTCAGTTTGACTCCTGAAGATGTTATACCATAAAAAAACCTAGGTGGTAAATAAAAATTTTCTATGAGGAAAAGCCAAGTTGTTTATTTTTCAATTTCAGTTTGGCACAAAGTGATGGCCCCAGTAGGTAAGCAAGAGAAAGTGCACATCTTGAGCCACAGTTACCAATTGTTTTGGCTAATTATTCTGAAGAGCATACCGTGGAACCAATTTTTACAATATTAATCAGTTACTGAAGACCTATAATTCAGTGAACTCAAATAATGCATATATTTCTTATATTTTCCAGAGGATTCATTTCATTCTTCAAATATGTAGGTATATATGAAATCATATCGTATATAGTAGAATACTGATTTTATGTTTCATCTAGGGATCCTCAATATCAATTTATGTAAAATCAAGACTATAATCTGTGATGATAAATGAACAGTTGTTTTCATTCATACTACGGTACACCATGACAGTAATTTTTTTTCATTTAAACTCTCATCACAAAAGAGATTATTAAGTCATTTCTACAACAATTGAAAAATTGAGATAATACTTAAATGAATTAGTCAATGCAACTTCAATTTCCTTAGAAAATATAGATTTGAATTGCCAAGTAAGTTTGGCCATCAAAATGCTTCAGATACTACTTAAAAATTATAAACATAACTAATAAAAAATTGTAATAACATTCATGACCAAACATTGCTTAAAATAACTGGACAAAAAAAAATGCCAGATATAAATAAATTAGCTCAAAATAGTTTATGTGGCTTCAAAGTTTCACCTAGAGAGAATGAACTACCATTTAAAAAATATAATTTTTTTTAATTATGCATGAAATTTACTCAGATTTTCAAATTTCCCATACTGGGAATAAATTATATTCCTCCAAATGCTTTCAAAAATCATTATCAGCTCATTGGAAAGGCAGAGCTAGTAAAAAATATTTTGGCTTGGAAAACATGCATAGATCAGAAATGAATAGGTACAATAGTAACCATCCCTTATGTTAAATTCTAAATGGGCAAAGGGTGATCAAAGGAAAGATCAAAGGTCAGCATAAATGTGTTACCCCTGTAATCATTCGTGTATTCTTTTACGTTCAACTCAAATTATTTAATTTGAAAATCACATATATTTTTCTATCACAGCACACTTCATAAATAGGACTTCACCTCCTTGACTGCTGGGTCATTGGAATCACCGCCCAGGTAGCGATGCCGGGCCCGGAGATCTGGAAACAAATGGAACTCCTCCAGTCTGCCCTCATGCTCCAGTCCATCATAGAGGTAGTAGAAGACATGGAAGTTTCTCTCGCCCCTGTGAGAATGATTGGAATATAAGAGCTCCGTACTAGTGCATCAATTGAATGTGTCCCATCGGTGGATGCAATGGAAAGGCATCATCACCATCAACAATTTGCAAAAAGGACAAGCAATAAAGGGAGAGTGTTATTCATTGTTATTGCACTAGTTGAGCAAATAAATCAAGAAAAATATCCTCACTTGGCAAAGAAAAAAATTCTCTTCCATCAAGGCAATGCATGGGGACACACCTGCGCATTTCATTCTCCTCCATTGAGACAATGCACACCTCTGCAGTTTTGATAGTGAAAATCATGGATATATAAAGTTCAAATTATTACGACATCCACCATATTCACCAGATATGGGCACCAATGGCTTCTTCTTATTTGCAAACCTGGAAAAATGACTTAGTGGAAAATGATTCACGCTGAATGAGGTGGTCATTGCCAACACAAATGCATATTTTGGGGACCTTCTGAAATCCTACTTTTTGGATGGCTTAAAGAAGTTGAAGAAATGCTGGAAAGGTTTATCAAGCTTAAAGGGGATTATGTTGAAAAATAAAAGAATATTAGGCGGAAAACCATTTTTGCAATTGAGAAATAGCAGCCTTCAAACAGGAAGCAAAAGGACTTGGTCAAATTGATTAAGATGGACGCACTGGAATGACAGCAAAATCATGCACAAACACTATCATTAATTGCCAGATTGAATGAAAAGGGAATCAAAAAGCAGATGAGCAAAAGCAGAGAGAGAAGGGAACATATGTACTTGGCCTGTCTGACAATCCTTGACTGCTCAAGCAAGTAGACAGTGATGCGGGCACCAGTGACCTTGCCTCCAGGGGTCATCGTCAGCTCAAGGAACTTGCCAAAGCGTGACGAATTCTCATTGATGCCTGTTCTGGCATTCCCAAAAGCCTCCATTATTGGGTTGACCTGCAGGATGCGCTCCTCCAGGGTGCGATTTGGAGTCTTGTTGTGTATTGGAAAAGAGAGAAAATGCCTTTACTTAGATGAGATTCATCATTCTCTAGTGTCTGCTTTATAACAAATATTTTTGTCACTTTCTCCAAATACACTCGTGAAGGAAAATTGAGAAATATTTCACCCCCTTTTGTGAGCATCACTGGCACTTTGGGACAATTAAAGTCAACACATGTTCTCATCTGTAATTTCTTTGAATGTGTATCCTAAATAAGAATGTGCAAGTTATAAAGGACGCCTTCCTCAATTATTCTGGGTGCAGAGATGAAGCTGAGTTATGGAACCATTGGCATATGGCTGCACTCTCTCTTGGTTTAAATTCACAGCATTTGTATGGCTGAGTTATTATTTATAGAGGGCATTAAAAACCAAAAGGAAATTACCTTCTCCATGCAGCCCTTGAATTTGGAAGACTAATGGATGTAGATTGCCATCCAAAAGGACATACTTTTATGTGTTACTGCTTAAGCATGTGATACTCAAGGAGGCAAAATTGAAGGCCATAATGAAGTATTCAAGAATATAAGTGAGGGATGAGTAACTATTTTCTTTCCCGGGTTAAATGAGATCAATCTTCACACAAGGATTTGTTTTCTCTGGCACAACTTTATGGTATTTACTTAGCATATTGAATTAAAATTATTAACTTTGTAATTGCACACACTTTATTAAAAACACAACCCAGGTTTTGAAGTTCAATGCTCATGTTTTAAATAAAATGTGTGCAATAACAAAGTTAATAACTTCAATTCATTTCAATATTCAAGCAAGAACTTTTTTCTAGAATTGAAAAGAGGTGCGGAGTGTGCCAGTCAGATGCAAAGAGAAATATGTACTCTGCAGGTGATATTCAAAGAAAAAAAGACAGAATGAGCAGCTGAAGATGAAGACCTATACAAATGCCAGCAGCATTTGACTGGGCCACACTTATTCTTTGCATTTCACACACATGCACAAGCACTTAAATCCATTTGACAGTAGTCAGGGAAAAGATCTGAGGATGAAAATAAATGAAGAGAAGATGAAGAGCATTAAAATAAAAGAGGATCAAATGCATTAAAAAAATTCAGATGACTGCAATTTTATGTTATATTTTTTATTTCATAGGAAATACTTAAGCCAGCACTATTATAATAGGAATATTGGCAAGAGGTCCAAACAGTGACATTTATTCCATGAAATGCAATGACTCTATCAATATCAAATGGGACAAACACCCAGAAATTTCAGTTTTAGGACAAAAGATCAGATTAACGCCTTTACAAATATGCAAATGTGAATACTGGATTAATTGCACTTAAGATATTTTAAACCATGGAAAAAATATTTAGTTGTTTCAAATGTAACGTTTTAAATGTTCAAATAATATATTCAACTTTAATACAATAGGGCAAGTGATAATTTTAAAATTATCACATGGCTGAGAAGCCACTGATTCAATGAATATTTGAAATCCTGCCCTGATTGCCCAACCCTGACTAACCATTCCCTCTCAATCCTTGCTTTAGCATTCCCCTTTGATAGTTACTGCTCTTCCTTTTCCTTTCTTCCCCTTCCTCACATTGACTGCAATGTAAGGGTGCTGTTTTCTGGGTCACCTCGTGTGATAATAATTCTTCAGCATTGAAACAGATTTAAATTTGATGAGGTGGAGTCAGGGTTTTGTGGCTGTAAATGTTAAGTTATATATAGTTTAGTATATAATAAATATATATCCAGGAAAAAATACTTATATAGATATACACTATACACACGCACACACACACATACAAACATATATATATATATATATATATATATATATATAATGGGCTGACACAACATAACACAAATAGAAAAGAATTGACACATATAAATGAACACTTACACGGTAAATTTTTCGAGCTTTCGGCCCTCTCAGAGGCCTTCTTCAAGAGAGACTGAAAAAAAGATATTTTCAGTCTCTCTTGAAGAAGGCCTCTGAGAGGGCCGAAAGCTCGAACAATTTACCGTGTAAGTGTTCATTTATATGTGTCAATTCTTTTCTATTTGTGTTATGTTGTGTCAGCCCATTATTGCGCTGCTCGTATGAGTTTTTCTGTACAATCGTTATATATATATATATATATATATATATATATATATATATATATATATATATATATATATATATATAATGGGCTCTGACATAATATAACACTTCTATATCTTCAGAGGAAGACGGATTGTTTCCGTCGAAATATCAAGAAATAACGTGTGAGTGTTCTTCTTTTTTTGTGTTTCTATATTGTGTGCTACTGTGTATTGTACTATATATATATATATATATATATATATATATATATATATATATATATATATATATATATATATATATATATATATATGTATGTACATTAATAAGTAATATATATATATATATAATTATACATATATATATAATTATATATATATATATACACACACACACACACATACACACACACACACACACACACACACACACACACACACACACACACACACACACACACACACACACACACACACACACACACACACATACACACACACACACACATATATATATATATATATATATATATACAGATATAAAATTATTTTTTTGTCATATGGTGGAGTTTCATGTTTGAATGTATAAATATGTGTTTGTGTATACATAGATATATGTATATGTGCGAGTGTGTATATATATATTTTCTTACGCACACACACCTCTTTTCTTATATACTCCCCAAGGAGAGTTTTATTCCGGAATGGAGAGATCACTCCCGCCCCCGACCTACCTTCCCAAGGTAGACCAGTTGCTTGAGCAGCAGGTTGGCGCTACGGGTCTTGCCGGCGCCACTCTCACCCCCTATCACCACGGCCACGCTGCGGCGCCGGTGGACGAGCGACTGCCGGGCCGAGTCCGCTACAGCAAAGATGTGTGGCGGGTTGGAGGATCGTGCCGCACCCATGTGGCGCCTCTGCTCCTGCATGGGGGGAGGGAAGGAAAGGAGTGGCATTGTCGAGCCGACGGAAGGGCAAGCCCTGCCCGTTTACATATTCCTATCAAACAAATGAATAATGGTCAGGCCATATCGAATTCAACGCAGGGTCCTATTTTCAACCATGTAATGTATAAGAACTGCGCAGATAGCTTGCAACACAAGATACTCACCAAATTTAGTTCAATATGTTATTGTTTCAGGAAACAGAGAAAATTATATCATGATATGAATAAATAATTCTTGTTTCAGGGCCAGCCAGCTGCACTGTTCATACGGTTTTCGATAATAAATTGAGCACATGAGTTGAGTTATGCATTCATGAGTACGGGTTATGCAATAAGTATTCATTGTAATAATAATCCAGAGGTACCATTTATGAAAATGCAACATCTCTCAACATAAGATAAATGCAGATTAAAAATGATAACCCAGACAAGTCCCCATGAACTTATTATATAATAATAATAATAATATTTATTCGTCCAAGAGACATAGTGCTTAGTAATAATACTGGCAAGTGCATAGGATTTAGCTCCTTGGATTCAGATTCATTTATTCTTTCCACTCTCTTTCCTTTTTAATGAACCCACCGGAGCTATATTAAAGTTAGATGGCATTTTATCATTTTTAAAACAATATAAATCATTCTTAATGATCTTTGTCAAAATCAGATTTTATGTCAGCCTCTTTTCTCTTAGTCAAACTCCTTAACTTTCTCAGCACCATTATACAGGATACCTGTAATATAACATTAACTCAACGGAAAGGCAAAAACAGTATCATTCACTTATTTCATAATATAAAACAAATAACTACCAAACAAAAATTAAGCAGCAAACTTTTTGGCAAAAGAAAATCAAAAGTAATAACTAAGAAACTTTGTTTAACCGGTAAAATGTAATATTTCCACTAAGGGATGTCAGATTTTCCAGTTTATGAGGAGGAATGGCTTAATGAAGAACATCAACAAGGATACTGTAAATGGACAAATTCATTTTACATCAATAATGGAAATTAAGAATTGCATATTCCAAAAATAAAGAATATATTTAAAATTTGCTATCACCTAAGATGTTTTCATCAATCACACTCGCCAATTCTGGTCATTCATTCATAAAATGTTGTCGGTTTAAATGTTGATTTTTTCATGAGGGGTCAAAACCAACATTGAAATAGTACACAAAACATTTCCATTTTTATATTCATCAATTATTGCAGTGTCAACTTTCCAACTCATTTTCAATAGAAAAAATAATTGATCCTAGTCTCAAAACCAGGTATTTTGTCAAAATTTGAATTAAATTTGCAAATTTCAAAATGTCTCATGAAAATCAAGCTCTGTGGCGGTCATGGTTCTTACATTATGAGTGGAATTATGTTGTGACACACATGTGCAAAGATAAAAGTGTTTCCTAGCATGGAAAATGTTTTTGATTGGAAAAGGACAAAATGTTCCTAAAAATTTCAAATGTATGAAATTCAAATAAAAAACAGCATTTGTCTAATAGTATATTGTGAATAGTTAATGGTGTCATATATTGAGAAAAACTGGAATCTACTCATGAGCCCAAAAATCACTCTCATTTCCCTCACTGAACTCACATCTTCAGTGTAAAGGCCAAGGTCAGTGAATGGGTTGACTGCAACCAATATATCTCCAATATATGTGTAGATCTGCCCTCGTTCAAAGCGCCGCTGCAGAGACTCAACAATGGAGTTCTAAGAATCAGCAAGAAACAGAGAAATAAATCAGTTATGCTATTCATTGGCATTCCACAATAGTAATATTCTATTGTAAATAAATGTACATGGGGTTAATGACCTAGAGCATTATGGACTAATCACTGCCACACACCTTATTAGAACATGTATATCAAATTTACAAAGACCAATGTTAAAATTAGGTTATGTTAGAATTGACCCTTTATGCTTAGAGAAAACCTCATAGATGGGCAGTCTATGAGCTATGGACCTCCTAACGACCAAGGTCTGTCTTATTACATATAGTGAAAAAAATTACCCTTTTATATTTGATCATGAAGGGGAATTACTATCTAGTTGCTGCATATATGAAGATACAATAAATATTGACTTTATGAATAATGTAAATGATATTTGATATTGCCGCAATAAAGTCAGGAAGTATTACAACATTAAAAAGCATAGATTTGTCAAAAATGATTGTGAAGTATCTATGACCTTCATAGGCCTACCCACTTACCAAAGGATTAACCTGATATTTACTAAAGGTTATCACTATACCAATTGGCATTCAATAAAGGCAAAAACTAACCTACAACTAGTTTCACCAGGTGTTCTTTCCATATTTTTCTCCTTGCTCCTAGACCTGAGAATGTTTTCAGCTAATGAAAACTAAAGTCATCCAGGAATAAGGATGTGAACAATGACAAGAATGCTTGAAGAAGAGACCAAAAAAGATATGGGAAGAAATTTGGACAAAATAATATAATTGTATTATACTGTCAAGTACTCTTTTTGAATGGTTGTAGGAATAGTTTAGCACTTTGAAAATCAAATTAATTTCCAAGTTCAGACATGGTTTTAATTTATTAAGCATTAATCTTCATAGCTATTGTGGTTTTTTTCTCACCATTGAATATTTTTTAGGCAGTAGCTGAGTGACTTTTCCACCTCCTTTTGCTTAAAGCTGTCCCAGTATTTTTCCTATGTAATTATTTTAATAATGGTTGAATCAATCATATGAACAATTAAAGGCTAAAGGGGTCAAATCCCTTCTTTATTTTTCAATCCATCACGTTTGGGTGATTTTCCACTGAAGAGGATGCAATTTTGTGACATCATTTTTATCACTAAAGCAAAAATCAGATGATCATTATCATCAATGTTGTTCGGCTCTACCATAAATTAATATTTTTACCTCCCAGACCATTCAGGTCATAAATAACTCATATATGCCCATTAGATTGTACCAACTTTTGCATTTAAACAATGCATCCAAGCACAAGAAAAATTGTTTGCTTTTTTTGAAATGAAAGGCGGCATCCTTTGGAATTCCAAAATATCAACAATCACAATGCCTTCATTGCCATTAATGATGTGCTTTTGTTTTCTTTGAGGCAATTGGTCCACCATGAAGTGAATTAGTTTAAGAAATATGGTAAAGTGTTCTGCCTATGATGGAAGATTTGGCTCTGAGTAAGGGGACAAACAGAGACAAGATAAGCACAAAGAATAAATACTGAGATTTTAATCCACTTTTAGAATTTTGCATACTTCAGTATACGGAGAGTACACACTTACTTCGCTTCAATTTTTTGGTCCCTGCCACTGCACGCTTTCATACTTAAATTTTGGAATTCACCCAGTTTCAAAATAAGGCCAGGGTTATACAATGGATGATTTTTTTAAACTACTTTTATATCTTTCCAGTCACCATAAGTAAGAAACTATTTTCTCATTTTTTATGCACACATGAAAATTGAATTTCCTATATAATACATATTGCCAAGATGTAGCACTGAATGGAAATGACATCCATTAAGGTAAATGAAAAACATTGTTACCAATAGAATAATTAAAAATTCAATTTCTTCAACACTTTCACTTGTGCAGACATGAAAACACCACCTTAAAGTGCACATGAAAACATCAATCTAGTAATTCCAAACTTGAATTACAATCAAATTAATAGGGCTGTCATTTAGTAAGCAAGCATGGGGAAAGGGGTGCTTAACATTGGCTCAGTAATTGCACACATGGGGAGGGAGGGGCCCGCAGAGGGGTGGCGGTGCTCACCTCAGAGAGCATCTCGCTTGAAGCGGCCAGGTCATCGCACTCAATCCTCTTGGGGCGCGAGTGGCGATCCATGCGCAGGCGGCCGTGCTTGGTGGTGGGCTCAGGCCTACGGCCCTCTGGGCCCCCGAGGGCCGCAGCTGGCAACTGCTCGCCACTGTCCCCACCATCCTGCACCACCTCTCGACGCTGCCTCTGGATCTCATGGCACAGCTGTTGCCGCACCTGCAGCAAGGACCACAAAGGTGCGTGTGTGAGAGAGTGAGGGGAGGAGGGATCGGTCCAAACCCCACTCACACACGTGCAATGGAGGGGTGACAGGGAAAAGAGACCCTCTCTCTGGAAAATAAAAGTTGGAGAACCACTGGGAAAAAATTGAATTGAGCTAAGAAAAGATTATGTTGAAAAATAGAAAAAAAAAAACCACCAAATTTGATTTGTTTTTCTCTTTTTCCCTCTGACTTGCTGAACGAACCACATATTTTACTATAATTATAGTCTTTTCAAACCTTTTGGTCTCACTCACTTTTTGCTCAAGCACTCGTGGCACATATATGACACGACTGATGACTGCAAAGCACAACCCCCACAATGACCTCATCTCTTCTTCCCTATATTCGAACCCATTAATCCAGACATACTGCCCTAGAATTTGACATGCACGCTGCTGGCTGGGTAAACCCATGTTGCCAGGGCCTACTGGCAATTCACAAGCATTCAGGGGTGAAAGGGAAGGGAGGAAATCAATTCACATTTGAATGTCACTCACTCAGACCTCTCCTTGTACTTTTAGTGGCAGTAGGGGTTGAAAGGCAAGATGTGAATCTCTCAAGGAGATTCCCCAACTCAAATATAACTGAATATTGCACTGTAATTGGCAGCAAAAAGGAAGATAAGCAAATGCATGTTTAAATTGGAGCTATAAATTGTAATAAAGCTTAGAAAGTACACGTTTAATCTTGAATAACGATGACCGATTCATGGTTCAATCATTCACACATGTACATATTTTGATATAAAGATTATATTTTGTTCATGTAAACTAATTCATGAAAAATTTTTCAATTGCCACCTTTTGGAATCAAGATCCATAAATACTGCTAACTTCTACAAACCAAGGCGAATCATAAAAAGAAATTGAAAGTAGCAATACCTGACAAAGATCACATTTTGCAATATAAATGATCACAAGAGGCAATTTTATGATTTCAAAGGCAGCAGGAACAGCCCTGAATGAAATAAGAGCCCTGCAAAACTAGTTGATATGGAATACTACAATCTGCATTGATAAAGAAACAAGGGTGAGCACACGAATATAGAACAGGGCAATGTGGCTTAATCTCTTGCTTGCAACAAAACAAGCCAATAGCCCGAATCCATTTTTTGGAGCACTTAAGACTATGTGGGCCATAGCTCACCCTCTCAGCATGGATGTGGGCAGCCCTGAGCAAGGGGTGCTCCAGCAGCTCATGGGCAAAGGGCCTCTGCTCCATATCCTTGACGAGGCACTCAACCACAAAGTCGGCAAGGGATGGGCAGGCCCTCTCGAGGCCAGGGGCCAGGGTGGGTGGGGGCGAACGGGGTATGCGGAAAAGGGCCCGCATTGGGTGCAGTGCTGAAAGGGGTGGTTGACCCTCAGCCAGCTCAATTGCCGTGATGCCCACTGACCATACGTCACAGCGACAGTCGTAGGATGCATCCAGCTGCTGCTCGCAAGCTATCACCTGTGCCAAAAATGGAGATGCCATCATGCCATTATACCCACGTGACCTTCCATTGTTCAATTTTACAGTTAATGTTAGTATTGCTCAGTGTCAGGAATGCTTTTTGCATGTTGACTGATATAAACAGGTTTTTCATTCATGAAACAACCCACAGACAGTAATATTGCCAATTTATGGTGCAGGATAGAAAATAAACTAAGAGATGTAGAGACATAAATATTAACAAATTAAAAATTTGTTGATCAAATCAGGAAAGATGAAGAAAAAAGAGACCAATCACTTTTGGAGAGGTGGCATTGAGCTATGCTGATAAAATGTGCAAGGGGAAAGTGAAAGAAGATCTGGGTTATGTGGAAGTGATTTGAGTAGTTTTGGAAGAGGAGTGAATGCTTGATCAGCAATAATTTGGGAGTGGGCACAGGAAATGAAAGAGTGGGCACATTGTGGTGAACATCCTCTGGAACTGATAGGAGAGAGAGAGGGTAGGCCTGGCACACCTGGTGTATGGCTAAGGGTGCTTGAAATGTACTTAATACAGGTTTTGAGGTCTCAATCTTCAAATGGAGGGTGAAAATCAAACACCATCAATGGGCATGCTGCCAAAAAGGACAGTATTATAAGATTTTATGGAAAAAGGGAGTTACATAATTTGGAGTTGCCAAATTAGCTGGAGAAACAATACTAGAGAAATAGAGTTGGAATGCTTGAGGATTTCTGACTTCCATGATATGAGGGTCTAAGAGACTGATTACTTTAATGTTCACTTCCTAAATATGATGAGAAAAATTGAGTTTATTATCTGCCAATCTCATAAACTTGATTTCCATCTGTATTCAATATTCTATATACAAGACACGACTCAGAGGGAATGAATGATGTTTAGAGGGAAATTTTTAGCTTTCAGTTTCATAGTGAAACAAAATATTTCCATGAATTTTTCACTGAACAGGAAAAGTATATTATTCTACATAAACAAGTAATTAACAAAAAAGATCAATACCATAAAAATAATAATTTTTTCAGAATAAAAAATCCCTGGGTGGTACTCAACAAAATTTCACAGTTTCTTCAGGAATTTCAGGCTTTCCCAATCAGTAGCTTCACGATTTTGAAAGGTGAAAAATGTTTCTGAGAAAATAAAGACAATCTATTGCAGGCTTAATGGCTGAGAAAGTATATTGGCAGGGGCTTGCCATAGGGTGCTTATGAGATTGGCAGGTTTCCAATGATTTGGCCGTTGAGGGCATGATGGTAGATGATCACACAGCCTTTAAAGCAGCATGAAAGTCTGTTCACTCGTGGAATGATCTAATTCCAATCATTTGGTGCACCACCCTTCTCACCTCGGGTGCCATCCAATAGGGGGTGCCGACAGAGGTGTTGCGCCGCCCCAGGGTGATACCCAGGTGTGAGGACACCCCAAAGTCAACCAGCTTGATGTGGGCATCCTCCGTGAGCAGGATGTTGTGACCCTTAATGTCACGGTGCATGCAGCGGTTGCTGTGCAGATACACCAATGCCTGGGTGCGGAGAGAAAGAGGTAAATCAGCGGTAATTCACGATTTGCAAACACCCTTTCGAAACACTTTCCTAGGTCTACTTAAAAGACCAAGTATTCCACAACTCTGACAAAAAATCTTATTCAAAATTCTTTCTTAAAAAGATATTAATAACCTAATATTCTAGTTCTATGGGTGAAAAACTGTATCCCCTGATTAGTTAAATAATTCATACAGATGTATAGGATAACTTGCCCCAGCACTTCAAAATTTTCAATTAATGTGCCATATATGTTTACTTATGTCATTTTTCCTGCAGAATTTTTCATCATCCAATGAATTTAGCTCTCTTTTATTCTCCACAATTCTTGCGTATTGTGCCCTATTTTCCAAATACTCAAATTTAGCCACCAAAACCTATTGCTTTTGATTCAAAATACGACAGGAAGTATTAGTTTCTAATCGTAAAATGATAGAGGTATGACAAGTTATAAGTTTTTCTTACCTCCTGAAAATGACACTTTATAGTTGCAGCTATAAGACTATACCAGTCAAATGGACTTCAAGGTAGCGCAGAGCCATTGAAGCAGCCACCAATGCACAACAATTACACAATGCAATGCCATTCTAATCTAAGTCTAGAGCTATCCAAGCATTATTGACAAACTTTTATCAGAAGTCATTCACACAAAGTTAAACTACTCTAATAAAATATTCAAGATTCAAGCACGTATGATATGGATTCTTTTATCAACTGTTGCGTTCAAACATATTAAAATGAATTTAACAGTATTTCAACACAAAACAGACGCTAAGTATGTGTACAAACCATAACAACTCAGTCAACATGAGATCTATATGAGAAGTCTTTCATGCCAGTTCCTAATCATATGCACTAATATTTAGAGTATTGAGCTCAATCAGAGGGATGGATGCAGCTAAACCACAGAATTCAAATTGATGCACATGAATAGCCCAGAGCTTTTCACTATATCACTTTGGTTTGTGAATGCAGTGGACCATTTGCCCATTTATAATTTGCTATAAGCATTATTATTTAATGAATGTAAATGTTTCTGGCATCCTAGAGCAGTTCCTCATTTCAGGTCAAATCCTCAACTATAAAAAATTCATATGCCACAGAGGTGGTAAACTCTCTGACAAAAGACAATCACATGTGCAAGGGCACTCTTACCTCGACTGTTTCACGTAATATGTAGGCGATCTGCTCCTCAGTGAGCCCTTCCCCACGGCGCTTCATCCCCTGAACCAGGTCCGTCACAGAGCCTCCCGAGCACAACTGTGGGGCCACAGAGAAGGCCACAGGGATCAGACACTGTTGTAATCCCTCTCCTTCCCTATGCAAAACATGCATGTGTGCATATCTGTGGGTACACACATGTATATCCCGTGTTTCCCAGCCCATAAAGTGCACTTTTATTTTTCACATCAGAATTTATGAAAAATATTTGGATAAGACAAAAAAGGATCAAAGTATTTCAACCTTAACAATTAGTATGAAGAAAATGGCATTTTGACATTAAAAATTAGCTGTTATATCAAAATATATACATCATAGAATCCCAGAAATCATCATTGGTGCTGCTAGATCATTTTTATAGCCACTTTCCCGAAACGCAATGTCATCTACACTTCTATCTAGCATATTGCTTATTCTACCATCCCAAAAAGACATTAAGATAGTCTCACTTTTATATGTATCAAACAAAGGAACGAGATGGTATTGGCCTACAAAAAGTTCCTTCAGACTGTGGAAGTTTCTGCCAACGAAAATTCCATAATGCATGTAAATGTCCTTTTTTATATTTCCATCTATATTTGTGCAGGCCAACGCCATCTCACTCCTTCACTGACTCCTTTCTCATCATTCAGGTCAATGTTTCCAAATTCCATTTCCCAATCCGTTTTCTCTGTTTTATCTTTTTGAATTGTACACTACAACCGATAATTACAAATTTCTGGTCGGAG
The DNA here is from genome assembly GCF_022747635.1 of Hetaerina americana. Lineage (NCBI taxonomy): Eukaryota > Metazoa > Arthropoda > Insecta > Odonata > Calopterygidae > Hetaerina > Hetaerina americana. The sequence goes on along the minus strand of NW_027286952.1, from coordinate 2,315,200 downwards.
TCTGCATCCACTACTGGGAAACTCTGGGAATTGAATATGCTGTTCCCAATTCTGTGCCTAATCATAATATAGTCTAATTTATAACTTCCTGAATCCCCAGGTATTTTTCATGTGTACCCAAGACTCCTGAGGGGTTTAAACATTGTCTTTGTTATAATGAACCCCTTTCTCCTACAGGTATCTATTGCTTCACCCACCGTTATTTCTTGTTCCCAAATCACAGGCTCCTACCCAGAGAGATGGTAATGATGCCATCTCTCCCTTCACCTACCTCATGTTACAATCCTCCATCACTATCAAATGTTTTCCTCCAGGAGCACCCCCGATCACATCCTCTAACTATGGAGGGAAATTATTAGGTGCTGAGCAACTAAGAAAAATTTACATAATAATAGAAAAAATTAAAATATTACAAATGTCAAATGGTCACAGTAGAAAATTAATAAAGTACCTTTGACATTTTTATTCCTACACTGCATCTCTGGCTAGACAATTTATTTTTGCATTGGAAAACAGTGCTTAGAAATTTTCTATTTCAATATGCACGGTGTCTCACTTGTGGAGGGTATTTCAGAACTATTGAAAGCAGCATTGATCTTAATGGTATTTGTTCAGCCACACAAGATAACCCAACTGTCTACCAGGTTACTGCATTGATTTCTCCCGTGGCTGCTTGGTCAAGAAATTGGACGATGCATCACGGTTAATGCCCACAAGTGGGTGGCTTGATGGGGTTTCCATCACTCACCTCCATTGCGAACCACACTTGGTCCTCAGGCAGCAACCTCTGGAGGGCCGAGGTTGCGCTCTGGCCATGGGCACTTGGTGGCAAGGGGGGGTGTAGCTTGGAGCATGGGGGTGCAATGGGGGGGCGCGGGACAGGGAGGAAGAAGAGGCCATGGAACGAGGGCAAGTTGGGGTGCAGCGAGAGGTCACGCAGCACTCGAAACTCCTCCTCCAGCTCCTCCGAGTTCTCGCTTGGGTTCTCCAGGATTTTGATGGCCACCCTGCATCCTACAACGACGTTTGCAGCGTCAACAACACCCTCCTCATCCATGGCACTTACACCCCTACATGACATATGTACCTTGTACTCAGAGTGTGGTGCGCTCCTCAACCAGTGCATAGCATTGATTGGCCAGTGCAGTGATATACATGTAGCAAGGGAAACATAACAAGCCAGAGTGGTGTGAGACATTGCTCAAAAAGGGACAGCATTTTAAAATTAAGATTTGAGGTGATCAATTAAATCTTTAAGGGGACAAGCAAAAAGTAAGGGACATATATGCATGCATGCAACATAATGGCCAGACATTACACGAGAATGAATTGAATATAAGCGATCCCTGTGCTTTCCCTTCATAAGTTGATACTTTCTCTCAATCACTTTATCTTTACCCACCATCGCAATCACTACAAAATCTCAAATGGAAATTTATTCTGATGCATAATTCATTTGTTAAAATGCAACATCATTTTACCATATTCATGGAGTTATGGCATCATATTTAGGCTATGGTTGGTTTTGCTGGTACATTTTAAATTATTACACTTGCCTTTTACAATCATATACGTATCAAGGCATTGGGAAGAGAGTTACTTTTCCATTTTTGTGGCTTAATTTAGGGGTTAAGGTCATGACGGGAATATTATTAATATTTTGCTGATCTCTTTTGATAAATATTTATCAAAGCACTAGCCTGCAGGTAAGGTGTTTAGTAGCCAAATTTCTTTCTGAATATTTTTACAAATACAAAAATACAGTTAGTACAAAAACACATACGGTAAGCTCTTGCTTTTATTTGTGCTCTAATGGATGCATGATAAAGCACAGATGATCAAAAATCACAGATAACTGAAATATGTGGAAATTATGGTCTTGACATATATGGATATGCATACATGGAAACTCTCCTTTTCTTTTAATTCCGTGGTCCATGTTTTTTTAACAATGAGTTTTCAGTCATTTTATAAGAGTGGAATCATAAATTTACAAGATCTAAGAACTATTGCAAAGCAAAGAGCATATTTTCTCAGAAACCTAACCCAATTATGTCGCCAGACAAGAAAAAACAAAAGAGGAGGAATGACAAGAAAGGATCTCCAATGCGGATTCATATTCCTCACATGATATATTGACTAAAATTATGCAGTCCAAAGTATGAATGACTTATTTGGTACATGGCACATAAAACTATAGCATATGTATTTTCTCCTCCATAGAGAAAATATGGAATTCTCAAGGTAAGTGAATGTAAGAGAAACAATAATGAGAAGAGAGTATGGAAAGTACACAAATATATTTAAGTCAAAACATAAAATACATTTCAATAGTTTCAGCCTCAACTTTGTGGAAGTTCATTTTAATAAATGAAAAAGAAACACTTTGTTCCAATCCACCACTTTAAATACATACTATTGACAACATTTGATTTTTTTAGATTTAAAACTTTTAAGAAAACCTAGGTATTTCTAAATTGTATTTTTGAAATAGTATGTCAAAGTATCTTATAGAATTTAATTATCTTTATAAATTTAATTTTTTTTTAATTTTTCAGTAAGAGAGAGAATAGCATGAATAATCTGCAAGAATTGACAGTTTACCATACTATTTCAAACATAAAGTAATTTTTGTATTAATAACTTAAATAGGTGAAAAAAGGAAATATTACATCATAGAAAACTATGCGAGATCACATGAAACTAGAACTCTCTTTACCCTTTCCTGCAGACCCTAGGGCTAAGAATATACAATCCCACTTAGCATTGACACTATTTCATTCCAATGGCTTTCATTTATTTTTTGTTTCTGGTTTTGTGAGCATAATATTCTCCTTCTTACAGTAAAATCCTTAAAATCATTATATTTATAACAATACTTGTATGAGAACATCTTATGTTCTTAATAAGTCATATGTAAATTATCTTTTTGTTCTGTGTATAAGAATCAAAAGGCTTCCTGCATACCTTTTCTAGGAACATAGCATTACCCTCATACCCTCGGATTACAGTTTCTACAGTTTTTTTTTTAATTCCCTTGCTCCTGTCAAAGAGAACTGAGGCAATAATAAGGGTGAGGAGAAATCAAGTGAGAGGGGTGCCTTGTCCATATTGAGAATCAATTACTTTGGACAGCATTTTTACTTTTAACTTTTGAAATTTCCCCTAAAATGTTTATCACCAAATTTGACAGTCATTACAATCTCCTTTGAAATAATGGATAAATCAATGCTCCATCTTTGTTTTTAATGGTTTTTGTATTTAATGCTTTGTTTTAATGATATACTGCCCCGTCTATGTCATTCTAGAATGCAAAGTTAGGCAATATGTACCAATAACCAACCATATTATGCCTGTTTTTGCATACATACAGGCAACATTATTTTTTTTGGTAACATTGAATATTAGTAAAACTGTCTATACAATAGAAAACATATGAACTTTTAGACATGCTAACCAGAATCATTTTACGCATTTGACTAGGAATCAAACAACGTTTGTCTGGAATTGATTCCTTCGACCATCAATTACCCATTAAATATTAATATTTAGTCTATTAATATTAAGGACAGAGGCTAGGACTGAAGTTTCTTGGAGTGGATAGATGGCATTTCAAAGGTGATGGTGATTGGGATGGGTGTGAGGGGGTCATTGAGGAGAGGTAGGGGATGGAGAAGGGTTTTACTTTGCACCAAGAGTGCTAAATGAAGGTACGTATGATGGGGGACCAAGAGGTTAAAGGGGGAGGCAAATGCTGCAGTCCAAGGTCTGATTCTGATCTTGAAGGATCCCTTGCATGTTTCATGTTTATTAATTCATTGGTGGGCCTGTTGTTCCTATGAACGGGAAATAAATCGATAAGAACCGTATTGACCTTTTTGGTACCAGGGAAATATTCAACATGAATATTGACATTGCTCTTTGTGGGGGGAGGGGAGATATGGCAATAAATGGAAGCATAGTTGCAAGTGGGGTGTTCATTAATTGGGAAGTGCACCATTTAGGTTGCAGCGGCAGTTTTCCATCTCTGTGGTGAAGTTAAAGATAGCGTATGTGCTTGTTGGGAGAGGGGGAGAGGGGGAGGGAGGGCAGGAGGTGGCAGCTGTTGTACTATAGGCATAATTGATCGTGGGTAGGTGGATACCATAATCTGTATGGATGTGGTGACTTTTATGTTGGAAAGTGAATGTCTGCTACTGGATATCATCTGTTTGTGCTTTGAGGAAATGGGAGTGGGTGAAGAAAGGAATGCCAATTTAAATCACGAATGATATCGAGGCAGAAAGGATAACTCTGTCTCCAGACACTGGAAATATCAAGCACTCTATCAGGGTCACGAGACAAGGTGGGCTTGCTTCGCATTGTTGTTGTTGGAGGGCTGAACTGGCTCACCAGTTTGCAGATCGAGTGCGGCATGAACCTCCCCATACGTTCCCTCCCCAATGAGCCTCTCCAGCCGGAAGCGCACACTCGGATCCGGCAGCTTGGTCACGTCCACACGGCTACTCAGGGCTGGCGGTGGGGGCGTCCCAGGCGGGGGGGGTGTGGCCGAGGGTCGCCGGCCCCCATACAGTGGTGACACGGCCCTCGTCATCGGTGCCATGGTCGGCATCTCTCACCACCGTCGACCAACAACTAAGGGAGAGACAACAAGAGGGCATTCAGTCAACAACTACCCCACGTAGATGAAATACCCACTCCATAGTCACCTTCAACATGTCACGCAAAAGGGCTCATCTCACAAAGGCACTGTGCAGTATGACTGCAGCAGGTCTCCACAAGGCCCTGGCAGTGGACGCTGCCTCAGGGAGGACACCAATTGAGGACTCACCTGGTCGAGTCCACATTTCACCGTCGATTTCAATTTGGTTTCATGGATTCGTCTCAACCCAGAATAGCAGAATGACCGGTTAAATTGCTTTAAAGTATCATATCGTATAATCGTATCGTAAAATATCTAATCGTATAGCTTAATTGAAGAAATTTCAACGTTGGAAGCAAGGTGACGCGGTTCTTGGTAATCCCGATGTGCGTTCTATTGATGCTCTTCTGCATCATTCGTCTCGGAATGAAAACTAAATTTGTTGCGATAGCTTGTGGGAAAAGAAATTCCACGACAGTGGCTGACCACAACCTCTAAACCAGAAGAACATTCTGTAGTAGTTTTCGGGAGTATTGCGCCCTCGCCAGTGACCAACTACCGACACAAACACTCAAACCCTGAGTGGAATCCTTCACAGGGTTACAGGGACTCCGTTAAAGATACCTGGGTTTATGGACACATTAAAAGTATCGTATCGGTTCATTGAAGAAATGTCATAATCGGAAGCAGGGCGATGCGATTCTCCATTAAAATATCGTAAAAGTATCGTATCGTAATATATTATCGTAAAATATCGTATCGCATAGTTCATCGAAGAAATTTTAACATCGGAAGAAAGGTGACGAGCTTCCTGTCATTTGGGACACGGCATTGGCTGAAGCAACTATTTCTGCATCTCCAAGTCAGATACGTACGTTATTTGCTATCATCCTTTCTTTATTTCACATCGAATTCGTGTAAGTTCCAGAAATCTTGGTATGGAGGAAAGTGAGGAGATGCATAACCAGGCTTTGCTGTTGATTGAAGACATGTGTTACCTCAAGAGCGGCGGTTTATTAGTGAAGTTAGAATGGCAGTACCGATTTCAATGATATTTGGTTTTTTGGATTCATCTCAGCCCAGAATAGCAAAATAACTATTAAAATATCGTAAAAGTATCGTATCGTAATATCGTCTCAATGATTTGTTTTGTTTTTAGAAATTTAATGACTGAGCTTCGTAACAATATTAAAAACATTGAGAGAATTGTTAAGAATTCAACTCGAGTAAATTCGAGCTAAGCCCAGCTCGAGTTGCACGTCACTATATTGTCTGTAAACAAATCACAGACAACAAGCAAACATTTAGGTTACCGGTCAATTTGTTTGCTTCGTGTTATTATGCCGCGACGCAGAAGATCTAACCTTTCCCAACAAACCCGTAATGCAATTAGGCTTCGGAACATAATCAGCTCAAACGAATGTGCCCCTGCTGAACCCCCAGCAGAAGGAAGTATATCATATATTAGTGAAGGCATTTGATGATGGAAATGGTGGCTTATTTTTCCTGGATGCCCCTGGTGGAACTGGGAAGGCATTCCTCATATCATTGCTTTTGAACACTGCTCTTGCGAGATCGGGCATTGCGGTAGCAGTTGCTTCTTCTGGCATAGCGGCCACATTGTTGGAAGGATGACGTGCGGCTCATTGAGCGTTAAAGTTGCCGTTGAACCTACCAAATTCTGAACAAATGGCATGTAACATTTCGAAACAGTCCGCAATGGCCAAAATTTTAGTAGCATCTAAAATCATATGGGGCGACTGCACGATGACGCACAAACGTGCATTGGAAGCACTTGACCGGACATTAAAAGATCTGCGCAATGTCTCGAGGTGCTTAGGTGGCGCAACGATTTTACTGTCGGACGATTTTGGCCAAGCACTGCCAGTCATTCCAAGATGGACTGCTGCCAATGAAATAAATGCTTGCCTCAAATCTGTGGCGCTATGTGAGGGAACTTCAACTGACAACAAACACGAGAGTTGCATTGATGAACGATCCATCTGCTGATGATTTCTCCAAGCAATTGTTGACTATCGGTCAAGGCCGTGTTCCTGCCGACAAATCGAGCAGATTGATTTCATTTCCTCAGACTTTTTGCAATTTCGTTTCATCGAAAGAAGAGCTCATCAACAAAGTGTTCCCGAACATCATTGATAACTACAAAAATCACAAATGATTGAGTGAGCGAGCAATTTAGGAGGCTAAGAATAAAGATGTAGATGACTTAAACTTCATAATTCATATTGAAATGTAATGAAATAATTGACTTTGTAATTCCACACACTTTATTTAAAAACACGACCCAGGTTTCGACGTTGAACGTCATCATCAATTTTATTAAGTGCGCCAGTAACGCAGTTATGGCAAGCCTCTACAGAAGACTCTCCATAAAATACCGGAATGCGTCATTGAACATCTTCTTCAACAGCCGCTGCATCTCCCGAAGTACATCAACCTTCAGTGTAAGAAAACCCAATCCTCGGCAGGAAAGTTCCCTATAGGAGTAGCCAAGAAAGCCTGGCTTAAAAGGAAGTTACACGAATGGTATGTTAAACGAGATGCTATATCCCATTATTTACTACTTTTATAATGGAATTGTCCCATAAACTTCATTGGATCGAGTGGCTATACTTTGATAATGATGTCCGTCAGACATGCAGTGAGATTTCCTTTCAAAAAAGAGTGAAAATGAACCGTAAGCTTGAGTTACTACGGAAAAATAATGAGTCCAGTTCAAAATCAACAAGTTCTAAGTGTGACCATAAGTTTGGGCCTCGAATCGTTAACCTTTCCAGACATTCCTTTTCTAATAGTGAGATTTCTTTGCTAGAAAAAGGCCTAAAGTACGTACCTAAAATTCCTATTTCTGTTAAAGACATTGAAAACCTGGCGGTTGACCTTGAATTTGCCCTTCAGAAAGAAAATATCGCGGTTAAACAAGTTGTTTCCCAGGAGCTCCTTAAATTCTCACAACTAGAAGTAAAATAGAAAAAGTATTCTATCGAGTACGAGGCCTTAAAGTCCATTACACATTCAGTGATAGATAAAAATTTGATCATCCAGAAAGCAGATAAAGGCAGCGCAGTGGTTGTATTAGAACGAAATACCTACATCACGAAATGCGAAGACTTCATCAGGGACAATAACATTGAAGTACTTCGTTCAGACCCTACCCCCAAGTTTCGACAAGATATTAAGAAAGTGATTAAATCTTGTAATACGTTATTCAAAAGTTGTGAAATGTTGAAACTAGTGCAAATGAATCCCTCAGCACCACGGTTTTTCGGGCTACCTAAAGTTACCAAAAATGGGATTCCGATCAGACCTGTAGTATCAAATATGTCAGCTCCTAACCACATACTAGCGAAAAGGCTTAATGTACTCTTCAGGGAGGTTTCCAAATTTTACACGGAATATGGTGTTGTGAATTCTTGTGAATTCCTTGGACCTTGTCAACAAACTTATGAAAAAGGCCATCCCGAAAAAGTACATGCTTGTTTCCTTCGATGTACGCAACCTTTTCACCAATGTGTCACCCATGGAAGCGGTGAACCTTGCCGAAGACATCCTCATTCGGAAATCCATCCCAGTGCCAGTTATAAGTGACATTTTTGTATTACTTAAGACGTGTGTTTCTCAAAATTATTTCATTTTTAATGGTACATATTTCCAGCAGCCCAATGGTTTAGCCATGGGCTCGCCCTTGTCCCCACTCCTGGCCGATATTTATATGGACAATTTTGAAAAAGTTTTGTTCTCCTCAGCTCACCCTCTCATTAATAATGTATTTTGTTGGCTAAGACATGTAGACGATGTCTTCTGTGTGTGGACAGGTTCTGATAGGCAACTAGATCAGTTTCTAGCACATCTAAATTCTATCAATTCTAATGTACAATTCACGTGTGAAAAAGAGGAAAAAGGTTCCCTGAATTTCCTCGACTCATCCATTTGTAAAGACAGAGACGGGTTACAGTATTCTAATTTTAAGACCGAAATGTATACGGACCAATCTATTCATTCCTCTTCAAGGCATTGCTTCACCCAAAAGCTTTCGGCATTTCATGCAATGATCCACCGTTTAACCGCTATCCCTATGTCAACATTCAATGTAAATAAGGAACTTAATGTAATTAAAACGTTAGCAGTAAACAATGGTTATTCAGAAGATCTAATAAATAAACTTTACCGGAATAAACTTACAAAAATAGCCTTAAGCCACATTTACAACCCCGAACATTTAAAAGATCCCGCTGCCAAATGGCGGAGAATACTATATCTTGGGACTATTTCTCAAAAAGTAATTAAAAGTTTTCCTAAAGAAAAAATTAAATGTGCCTTTTACAGTGGTTCATGCCTTATGAACCTGGTCTCTCACACTAAAGACAAAGTCCCCAAAAACGAGAGGAGTGGAGTGTATGAGTTAAAGTGCTCAGATTGTAGCACAAAGTATATTGGGCAAACAGGACGGAAATTTAAAGAAATTTAAAGAAAGGAGAACACCAAACATATGTAAAAAATAAGAACATAACATCCCTCTTTGCAAAGTACCTCATCGAAAGTGACCACAACAGTGACTTTGTGACAAAAATTATCCATTTTGAAGAATAAGTTCAGAGGCTCGATGCTATGGAGCAGTTAGAAATTTTGAAATGTGTCCGTTGGAAAGATGATCTTGCCAACGAAATTTTGTATCCCTCCCACTCCCCACTCCTAGACCTACCACTCTTCTAAGCAAAAGATGTAATTCTCTTTTCTTCCCAGTTACATTGTAACCTTTTTACCCCTCCAACCTCCCTCTCTGACCCCCCCCTCCTATGATCAGAAGGTATATATAGCCAGTGCTTTCTATAGCCGTGCTTTTATGAGGACCACCTGATGATGACGTTCTACGTCGAAACCTGGGTCGTGTTTTTTAAATAAAGTGTGTGGAATTACAAAGTCAATTATTTCATTACATTTCAATATATTATGCAAATTCCATAAAGTTACGCCCGAGACAACAAAATTTCATAATTCATATTCGAAAGAAACTGCGGGAGATGCCGCAGCAGTAACTTTTAACGGTGTCATCTGCTAATATGGATTTCAATGCAACAATTTCAGAGTGTAAAAATCATTCGACTTGATCAAGGCGAATGATGTTTGTACACCCTGAGATTTTTGCATCGATATTCATAATTCAGAATCAAATCGTTGGTACACTGCATTCAAGCAAGTCTATTGACTTTGTAACAAACGAATACGAAGCCACCAAGTATCCATCTGAATTTGTAAACTCCATGAATGTGCTAGGCTTACCAATGCTCAATTTACAGCTGAATATTGGCCAGGTGGTTATGATGCTTCGAATCCTAAACAAACCAAAACTATGCAATGGAACGCGTTTGGTGATAAAATACTGATGATCACTGTCATTCACGCTGCTTTACTCAAAGGAAAATCCAAAGATGAAAAAGTTCTCATTCCGAGGATTCCTATGATCCCAAGCGATATGGCCTTTGAGTTTAAAAGAATACAATTTCCAATTCGCGTTGCATTCCCGATGACGATTAACAAGTCACAAGGCCAATCATTGAGTGTTTGTGCTCTGAATCTAGAAAACCCATGTTTTTCTCATGGTCAATTATATGTGGCATGTTCGCGTGTTGGTAAACCATCCGCTTCATTTGTTTTTCACCTGATAACAAAATAAATATTTTTGGATACCTGAAAATGCTTGACTCAAGAGTATAAACCCGAATGTATATACCTTGATCAAAAATTTCCCGGAATTTATTCAGAAAATTAAAAATACAAGTTTATTCATCTAAATCTATATTGTCCCCTTCAAAGTAATCCCAATCGACTGCAACACACTTATGCCAGCGCTTGATCCAATCCTCGAAACATTTTTTATATTCGGTTTTCGGTATGTCCATCAGTGCTTCCTGCGATTTTTCCATTACTTCCTCTCGGCTGCTAAAACGCGTTCCCCGTAATGGTTTTTTAACTGGATTGAACAGAAAGAAGTCACAGGGAGCCAAATCAGGTGAATTCGGTGGCTGTTGGATGGTATTTGTTGCATTTTTCGTCAAAAAATTACGAATAATGATAGCACTGTGCGACGGTGCGTTATCATGGTGCAAAATCCACGAGTTTTCTGCCCACATTTCTGGTCTCTTTCGGCGAATTGCTTCACGCAAACGTCTCATAACGCCCAAATAATACTCTTTGTTTACTGTCTGGCCTTCTGGCAAAAATTCATGATGCACTACACCGTTGTAATCCATGAAAACCGTCAGCATTGCCTTCTTTTTTGACTGAAAACGACGTGGTTTTTTCGGTCTCGGCTCATTTGGTGAACGCCATTCACTTGCCTGATGTCTGGATTGCGTGTCGTACTCATAAACCCACGTCTCGTCTCCAGTAATGATCCTTTTGATGAATGTGGGATCGGATTTAGCCTCGCAAATCATGTCTTTTGCGACGTCAACACGGTCTCTTTTTTGCATGAAATTGAGGTCTTTTGGAACCAACTTTGCTGCTACACGACGGAAACCCAAATCATTAACCACAATGTCTTGGGCGGATCCATAGGCAATGTTCAAGTCCTCCGCTATTTCTCTGATGGTTAATTTGCGGTTATTGACCAACATTTCTTTTACTTTATCAATTTTTTCAGCGACTTTCGATGTCGATGGTCTGCCACTGCGTTCATCATCTTCGATTGACTAACGACCACTTCTAAACCGCTCGTGCCACTGGTAAACGACCGTTTTTTTTAGAGAATCGTTGCCGAAACACTTTTCCAACATTTCCAACGTCCGTGCGCCACTAAATCCGTTTTTTACGCAAAATTTAATACAAGTTCGTTGTTGCAAATTTAAATCCATTTCTGAAATTGTAAAAAATCGCCAACACACACAGAGATAGATGTACTCTTGGCTACGTAACTTTTGCAAATGTCAAGTTATGACACTAAGATTTAAAGGGAATATCAACAACAGATGTACCAATTTAACAAAAAAAACAGAACTCAAATCGGAACGATGGGAGCGCCACACGGTGGTTATTCCGGGAACTTTTTGATCAAGGAGTATGTATACGTTGAATACAGAAAATGTCTCTCTGATAAGCCATTGTAATACTTATTTTTGTAGTTTTATTGATTTTTTTTCTTATATCATTATTAGTATTAGGTAATCTACCGGTTAAGGTAAAACCCGGGACCGGAGGGTCCTGGGTTCGATTCCCGGGCGAAGCACTCTGGGTACCTGCAGCTCCACCCAAGCTATATGATTTTTCGGGTACCAGGTCTTCCTGGGAAACCATAACCGGCACAGGGAAAGGAACTGGCCCCCTACCCTGATGCGTGAATTTCACACGCCGTATAGGGCTTAGCAACAGGGTGAACTCCACCCCATCACCTTCCAAACCGACCTTCGTACCGCCAAACAATCAACGAACAGTTTAGTTACACCATTTATTAAGAACGACTATTCTGATTTAATCATATTCGACTTGTTATAATGATATACCCTCCCCGGACTACAACCTTGACGTGGTGGAAGGGCCTGTGCGCTCCGATGACCCCTAGAGCTTTGCTGGCGGGAGTAATAATAATTGCTCCTGGTAGGGTCACCCATGCCAGATTGGTCGAAGGTTAGGAGCCAGACGAAAGGTAGTCCACGAAGCGTGTGTTCCTCAGTGAGGCGGCTGCAATGGCGTCTGACCCCAGTGGGGCGGCCAGTAAGTGATTGTGTCACGTTAAAAACACTATTGAGGAAGGCAACGGGAAACCACCTCAATTATCATTCCCAAGATAAATCTGATGGACAAAACAGAGATTTTCAGTCCTGGCAACTACGGGGCTCGGCCCAATCGGCCGTGTGTCGTGCCCGGCTGCGGGGGAGGCAAGGCTTCCGCGGTCGTCATCCCACGAAACCCTTGCAAGGGAAAACTGACAGCAGCAGGAAAGAAGATGCAGGAGAAGAAGACCACATTAGTTAGAATAGGAACGTGGAATGTTAGGACAATGTTGAGGACAGAAAAATTAAAGAATATTAGGCGAGAGATGGAAAGGGGAAATATAGATATTTTAGGTCTATGCGAGGTGAGAGGGAAGGATAGCGGGGATTACTTGAGTGATAATTATAGAATAATATACAGCGGCGGGGACGAGAGCCAACGAAGGGTTGCCATAGTATTAAATGAAGAGGTAGGAAGAAGCGTAGTCAACATACAGCAGGTAACGGATAGATTATTACTAGTAGAGATAAAAGCAGAACCGACGAACTTGGTTATTATTCAGGTATACATGCCACCGAGCAACCATAAGGAAGAAGAGGTCGATAGGATATACGATCAGTTAGAGGACATGATCGCGTGTGTTCCTGCAGGGAAACATTTGATATTAATGTGGGATTGGAATGCGACGGTAGGCGAAGGAAGAAATGGTGACGAGGTGGGGGACTACGGTTTAGGCACGAGGAATGACCGCGGGGAGAAAGCAGTTGAGTTCTGTAGGAAACAGGAGTTAGTCATCACCAACACTTGGTTTAGACACCACAAAAGACGCAGGTATACATGGAAAATGCCAGGTAACTCAGAAAGGTATCAGCTAGATTATATTTTGGTTAGATACAGGTTTAGGAACAGTGTGATAAATTCGCACAGCTTCCCGGGAGCGGATGCGGACTCTGACCACAATTTAGTTGTTATGAAATATAGCGTCCATTTCAAAAAGATAAGGCAGGGGCGGCGGGTTAGAAAATGGAATGTAGCTGCATTAAATGGTTTGAAAAGGAAGGAGTACAAACAGGCGGTAGAGAAAATCATGGAGGATGGTAAAGAGCTAATTACTATCGAAGAAAAATGGGAAAGTATCAAGAAAGGGTTGTCTAAAGCCGCAAAAGACACTATTGGAACCGTTAACGCTAAAAGGACTAGGAAACCATGGATCACGGATGAGATGATTACAAAGATGGATGAGTGGCGAAAATGGAAGAATGTAATTACAGAATTAGGCAAAATGAAGTACAAATAATTAAACAATAAATTGAGGCGGGCAACAAATAAAGCAAAAGAAGCATGGTGGAAGACGCAGTGCGAGGATATGGAAAGTCTGCAGAGGAAGGGTGAAATCGATGCCCTGTACAGCAAAGTTAAATCTTTATCGGGAAGTAATAAAGGAAGACCTATGCTAACAGTTAGAGATAACTTACTTATATATATATATATATAATATATATATAATATATTAATATATATAATATATTAATATATATATATTATATATATATATATTATATATATATATTAATATATATATATATATATATATATATATATATATATATATATTATATATTATATATATTTGTATATATATATACGAGGGTCATCCGGAAAGTAGTACCCGTTCGTGCCGCATGAAGTGCTGACGACGCGAGTAGCCGCTGGACGAGGTCAGATAGCTTCAGTGGCTTTTCTGCCTTCTCTGAGCCAAGTTGCGTGACGCTAGCATTGCCTGTGTTGTTTCTGTGATTGTTTACAATGTTTAAAAAAATTGAGAACGCCGCCAGTTGTGAAGTGAGGGCAGTGATTAAATTCCTCAATGCAAGAAACGTTCGCCCATGTGATATTCATCGCCAATTAAAGGAGGTGTATGGAGACAATGTAATGGACGAGTCGTCTGTTCGGCGGTGGTGTCGCAACTTCAACATGGGGAGGGGGAACACACACGACGATGAGCGTTCGGGGAGACCGTCTGTCATTACAGACCAACTGGTGAGCTCAGTTGACGAATTCGTGAGGAACGATCGGCGCGTCACAATTGATGACATCTGTGAGCATTTTCCCAATGTTTCTCGAACAATTGTTCATGAAATTGTTAAACACCATCTGCATTATGCAAAAATTTGTGCAAGATGGGTCCCTCGCAAGCTTACAGATGAGCACAAAACCAAGCGTATGGCTGCAGCACTGACGTTTTTGGGACGTTATTCTGATGAAGGAGACTCTTTCTTGACTCGCATAATTACTGGTGACGAAACATGGGTTTGTTATGCATCACCTGAGAGTAAACGACAGTCAATGGAGTGGCATCATGCTCATTCACCAAACAAACCAAAAAAATTCAAGACAGTTCTGTCCACCAGGAAACTCATGGCAACCATTTTCTGGGATCGACGAGGTGTATTGCTTATTGATTTTATGGCCCGTGGAGACACTATTAATGCCAATGCGTATTGTGAAACATTAAAGAAATTACGGCGGGCAATACAAAATCGGCGGCGAGGTCTATTGTCTACTGGTGTCATTCTCGTTCATGACAATGCCAGGCCTCATGCAGCTGGGATAACACAAAAACTTTTGCAGCAATTCAAATGGGAAACTTTCGACCATCCACCGTATAGCCCGGACTTGGCCCCTTCAGATTTTCATCTCTTTAGAAAGCTTAAAGACTTTTTGGCAGGAAAAAGATTTGACAGCGATGAAGAACTTAAAGAAGGAGTGACCCTGTATCTCAATGAGCTGGCGGCGAAGGACTATGCAGCAGGAATACAGAAACTTGTCACACGTTATGACAAATGCCTTAATTTGCTTGGAGATTATGTTGAGAAGTAGTTTAAAGTATCCTCTTTCAAATAAAATTTTTTATGTTTGTTAATATTTACTTTTGTGTCTTTATTTCACGAACGGGTACTACTTTCCGGATGACCCTCGTATATATATATAATATATTAATATATATATATATAATATAATATATATATATGTATGTATATATATATATATATATATAATATATAATATATATATATATATATATATATATATATATAATATATAATATATAATATATATATATATATGTATGTATATATATATATATATATATATATATATATATATATATATATATATATATATATATATATATATATATATATATGTAGATGATTTCGTCTACGTAACACGGAAGTGCCGACTAATAATTCGTGGATGTCTCCATTTTTCGGGTTCCCGCCGCGTTGGTAGTCATGCTGGACGACAGTCGATTCGACGAGTCGACGATGCCTAATAATAAGTTGGACAGTAACAAACAAACAATATAGAAACACATAAAAAGATCACTCACACGTTATTTCTTGGTAAAATTGCACGGAATTCTGCTCCGTCGAAATTATCAAGAAATAACGTGTGAGTGATCTTTTTATGTGTTTCTATATTGTTTGTTTGTTGCATATATATATACACGCGCGCACACACACACACACACACCTGGGCAGTTTCAATGGTGAAAATGATGGCATTGATGCTTGAAAGGTTACAGCATCCACCATATTCAATTGAAAAAGACATTGCTGTTAAATTTATAAAGAAATTTCCCAAAATAAATTTCTTTTCTACTTTTCCCCGAGGACTTATTATGGTATTTAGCTTCCTGAGCACCTGCCACTCAGCTTGGCCCTAAATTTGGCTCTGGATACTCTTAACATTCGTTTTAATGAATCAAGTAATATCGTATAAGGAATTGAATTAAAAATAGCGCATGTTTAAATCATTTTTGAATTCATTAGGCAAATTTCAGCTTGTGGCAATGCATTATCTCTATCGGTATGGTTATGCAAAACGAAACTGCTTAAAGAGAAAGTTTTGTGGTTAAAACATGAAAACGAATTGGAATACGCGGAAGGAAAAATAAATGTGAAATATAGTGCAAATAACCATGAATGAGGACAAAATATTCCAGAAGCTGTGTCAGGAAAACAGGAATCACAAATGTGGACCAAATAAAATAAAAAAGCATATGAACAGAATTATACAAACTCTCATGAAACAACTACAAACAATTTAAATGCCTCTCAACTCCCATTGGCTACTGGCCGTACTTAATTTCTAATGTCCCATACGCAGAGAGCTCACCACTAAGGTTAATTTTCGTAAGAACTATTGAGCGGTGCCCCCTTATGTTTCACCTTTCGCACACTTCGAGAGAACCCATGGGTTCGCTAGGCACCGCCACCAAACCACCAAAAGGGCAGAGACCAAGAGGTGAACTACGACCACGGAGGACGATACTGATAATGATTTTAACCTTTCTGCTTTGCAGGGTATCAACTGGTGGCTGGTGCCGCCCCTTGGGCAATGACCTCAGCCAGAGGATGGCCGCACCTGGACCCGGTCGTTCCGACCCCGCGTTTGGCCCCGGATGCCTTCACAATCGCGCCCGGAACAGCCACTCAGCAAGGCCCCGATGGGGGGACCTCCCAGAAAAGTGGCCATAACACACTAACTAGAAAAGGTAAACGGCCCACTTCCCCCTGTACAAAGGGGGAATGATTTCGGACAAAGATTTCCAAGGAGCCGATAGCTTAGGATTCGGCAAATGGAGCATTCATCAATACAACAGATTTTCCGCTCTTTCTGAGTAAACCGCCTGATTGAAACTATCCGCTATCCCTCCGATCATCGCAATGAGAAATGGTCTCCTAGCGACCCGAATGTCAGCACGAATGAAGACGGATTCAGTTCCCGACCAACGACGGATCGGAGGCGGAAAGGAAAGGAGGCAGAGTAGCAAACAGCGTGCGATCGCTCAACAAGACCACACCACCTCCGCGGAGGGTGGGATCCGGACGACAGCCGAGAACTGAACGCGTCTGAGGGGAGCCGAGACCCGCCCGCCATCGTATTCTCGTTCCCCCGAAAGATACCCGCCCCGAAGAATGGCGGGTTGGGCACCAAACGGCTCCCTGCCATGGGTGGCCACTTACGGTCAACAACGGGGTCGGCGGCGCGCACGCGTGTCCCTCGCCTGTCACCGCTAAGTCGCGCGTCCTCTCCGCTCTTCTGCGGTCCTCACCGAGACGCCCCTGGACCCTCTGGAGCGAGCAACTGGCGAGTCGGGGCGAACGAGGAAGTGGCGTGAAATGGAAGCCGCAAAGAAATGTGTGTGTGTCTTCCTTGTCGCGACGGCGGAAGAGAATAATCCTCCTTCCTCCCCCCCCCCCACCCGCCCCATCGCCATCCACTAACAAGATGAAGCCCCTCGGGGGTGCGTGGGTAGGGGGTCGACTAGGGGGGAGAGGGGGGCTCATGGCGAGGGGAGTGGTCTCGAGCGAAAGGGAGAGGCGAGCACGAAGTACACATCGTCAGAGGGAACACATTTGGATCTCCATTTTACAACAGAAACCAGGAATAGGGCATATACGTGTGTGGGCCCTTCGGGGCACATTCAAGAACGGCAAAAAAGTCAATAGATTTGCTGAACACCCAAATTCCTCCCCTCGACCCTCCTGTTTCCTGCGAAGGAAAGGGGTGGAAGTCCTTTATTTTCACTCGGGGGTGGGCTCAGGCGTCTAATTCACCCAAATGTGATTAGTCCAATTGACATTGGATCGCACCTTACTCCTCGCTGAGTGTCGGGGGGAAAATTCGTCCCATCGAGCAATGGACTTTTGGATGATTGCATCAGTTTAAATTTACGTGCAGTGAAGATATTTTACCAATTACCATACATAGGCAGCAATGTCGTATGCTGATTTTGGAGTTGCTTGATTGTTTCATGAAAGAACAGCAGCATATATTGAGTGAATACATTCCTCTCTCTCGGTTTAAGTAGGAAGGAACAAACTAGAGCAGGTGGAGCAGTCGTGTGTTTGGGCAGTATTTTAGGAGGAAAAAGAGCATAGAAGTGGGGAAGAAGGAGACGGGCAGACCGAGGGAAATATTATTATTATTAGGTAATCTACCGGTTAAGGTAGGTTTTTGGATGGACATAATTACTAATTAAATAATTTGTGACCCCTAACAAAACACATCCTAATCTAAATCAGGTCCCTATTCAGCTCTGAGTACTTTCTTCCTCCCTTTATCCCGTCCAAAATCCCTATCCTGTTCCTTCCCTTTCCTCGTTTGCCTAACATTCTCCCCTCTATCACAGTCTTCAACATCCCACTGCCGGTCAACACCCCCTTCATCCACTTTTCCTGCCTCCATAGGATTTCTCCCAACATACCCCTCTCTTCGCCCACCATACCAAGTACTTCCTCATTTGTTTTCTTCTCTGTCCATTTCACCTTCTCCATTCTTCTCCACACCCACATTTCAAAAGCCTCCAGTCTACGTCTATCCTCCTGCTTCAATGACCACGTTTCCGCGCCGTACATAGCTACGCTCCATATCAAAGTTTTTACGAGTCTTTTCTTAATATCCTTACTCAAAGTCCCTCTCATCAACTCCCTCCTCCTTGTGAAAGCCTCTTTGCCTAGCGCAATTCTTCTCCTTACTTCCCTACTACTTTGACCGTGTTGGTCCAAAACACTACCGAGATACGTAAACTGTTCTACCTGCTCTAGTTTTTGCCCTCCTATTTTAATGTTTAGCTTAGCCTTTTTCTTTCTAGAAAATCGAATAACCTTTGTTTTATTAATATTGATTCTCATCCCATACCTGTCGCACTGAATTTCCAATTCACTCAGCAATGCTTGCAGCCCCTTGGCTGACGAGTGGATATGTGATGAATACTCGTAGATAAGAACAAACTTCAATATGGAGCGTGAGGCTTTATGGATATGATACATGATCCTTGAGCCAAGAGGACGAGCGTAAATTGGAGGTTTGCTTCTGAGTGATGTGCTTGAAGGGGAATGGAGAAAACAAGTTGGATGGAAAGGAAGACAAACGCTGAGGTTTTTAAAAGGGTGGTCGAAGAGAGGAAGGGACTGGGGGAAATCCGGAAAAGGCAGAGAGGCGATTTCGAAAGATAGGGTGGGATTTTTAAGGTCATTAGAGAAGGGAGAACAATGAGTGAGCGAGGATGGGAGAAGTTAGCTTTTTGAACAATATGAAGGATGGCAGAAGTTGCGGGGACATGGAGAAAGAAATAACGCAGGGAAAACAAGAGGAAGTTCCCACTACACTGAGAAGTAAATAGTCACTGGGCACAGGCCAAATCTTACCTACCAAGAGGTAGAATACCTTGAATGAAATGAATAACAAATGTTAGTGTTTTGGCATTTTTACTACTGTGCAAGCCAGCAATAGGGTGTGTGGCAGGGGGTGAATACACACCAGACTAATTGCACATATAGGCATTAAGATCGCCGTCAGTAAGCTATTGGGGGAGGGGGAGGTGTTAGAAAAGAGGGAGCGGAGAAGAGAAAGGTTGGCATTGGAGTATGAAATACAAAGTTTAAATTTTTACATACAGCTCTCACAAAGTCTCTGAAGACCACTTGGGTGAACAAAACAATAGGAAAGGGCGGACGTGTGTCACACGCCAGTAAGGACGCAATAGCGGAAGTTGACGGAAAGATGGTGTGGGGGGGGGACTGCATTTCATGGGGGGAGGGGGGTGTTCTCCATTGCCCGTTGGACAATTTACAATTGCTCCATAACGTCTAACTTTCAGTCTTTGTGAAGGACATGCAGCACTTGCGATTTGAAGTCGCAGGCGTGTTTGGTCTCAAGTAAGTGTTTGGCGATCACTGATTTGTTATTCCCTAGGATCGTGCACTTCTCACGTTCTTTGATTCGGGTGGCGGAATTCCTCCCCGTTTGGCCCACATAGATTCAGTCTTGCACTCACAATGAAACACGCAAACACCCCTCTTACGCGTATTTTCGAAAGCATCTTTGTTTTTATACAACCGTTTTGTCAAGTTGAACGGTGTATAAAAAGAGACCATGAATTTGTCCTTTGGGATTGCGTTGGCTATCTTGTACGAATGAAGGGGATTTTGCGGCATTTTTGGGTTTCCGTGGTCGGTTCCGTTAAGCTGGCTAGTTCGAGACGTGGTTAAGTTGCTGGCGATCTTGGCCTTTTTCTCCTTGAGGAGCAAGTTGATCAGATCCTCAGTATAGACATTGTTTTTGGCGATGCGTTTGCTTTGAGTTCACGGCCATAGTTTGTTTTAGGCAAAGGGATATTAATTAGTCTACTTATCTTAGAGTGGAAACTGGCTAGTTTGTGGGAAATAGGGTCTGAAGGATTTGAAGGTTTTCTGTAGATGTCAAACACGTGTTCACTTCCCCGAAAATTCATAGTAAGGTCGAGGAATTAATTTTCCCATCAACTCCCGGCTCCATGGTGACATTTTTAGAATTATGTACTGAATTTAAATATCGAAAGAAATTTTGCAATGGTCTATTTCTCCCCGTCCAACAGCATAAAATGTCGTCGATATATAAAAACCATTATAGGATGTTTTCCACTAGTTTTTCTGTTTTAGAATCATAAATCTCTTCTAATCTGTCCATGAATATTTCCGTCAGAAGAGGGGAAAGAGGTAATGGCCAGTCAAACCTTTTGCTTCTAATACACTTCATTGAACAGAAAATAAGTTTGGTCTATACAAATGTGGAGTAATTTACATGTGTTGGTGTTTATTAAGCCGTATAAATTGGCATTGGAAAGGATATCTTGGGCATATGCCTCTTGCTTTGTAATGGAGGGGAAAAGATTTCAGACGACAAATGATACTAACTTGGTGTTCGAAGATAGGGTGACGTTTTGGAGCAGTTCCACCAAATACAGTGAATTTTTGAAGCCGAAGTTTGGCTTAAAATCGGAGAGTTGGGGAAAAATATAATTTAGTTTGGAGGATAAACGCGCACTCACCTGGCAACCACAGGCCTGATTGGTGCGTCTTTTTTGTGGAGTTTGGGTAAACCTTATAATCTTAGGGGTAGTGGGTTCGTATTAACCAGGTAAATTTTTTCCCTGTCACTAAAAATATTAACTGCCGAAGAAATGGCGTGTTTGACTAACTTTTGATATGCTGTAGTGGGGTCTTTCTTCAGGAGTCTAAAATTGTTGGAGGAAATGACGGCTTGGCACTTACTTATGTAATTATTTTTAACTACGATGAAGTTCCCTTTACCTGCTTTGATGATGCTGAGTTTCTCATTTTCTATTTCCTTTGAGAGTGGCTTCTTCCGTAGTCGGGTATTGGAACTTGCTGGGCGCCTACTTTTCATCATCATCAGCATTTCAATTCTAGGTTGGTTTACTGCAGCCCTCTATTCTACTCTATTTAATGGTAAATGCCCTCAATCCTTGATACCTTCTCTGTTTTACGTCCTTCTTAATTTGCCCTATGCACATGTCTCTTGCTCTTCCTCGTGGAATCTTCCCTTCTATTTTTCTTTCTATTATATTCCTAATCAAACCATCGGTAGAGTTTCCCATAGGGTCCTATCCTCTTATGCTCTTCTATATGCTTCCTCGTTCGTTACTTTGTCTGTTCATTTAATCTTCAGCATTCTCCTCCAGCGCCATGTTTCAAATGCTTCTATTCTACGCTGGTCCACTTTTCCAATGTTCCAAGCCTCGGAACCATACGAGCGCCATGTTCCACACGAAAGCCTTGACGAATTGCTTCCTTGTTTCCAGTCTTAGGTTCTTTGCACATAGAAATTGCCTCTTCTTCATGAATGCGTTCTTAGCTTGGGCTATTTGATGCCGGTCGAACTTCTTCCATCCCATGTTATACTGCTGCTCAGGTAGATGAAGGATTCCACTTGATCTAGTTTCACCCCTCGAATTGTGATATCTGTATTAAACTTCTTTCTTCCGCACACAAGGATTTTTCTTCTTGTTCACATTATAATCCCGCAGTACTTGGTCCATAGCTCTTAGAATTGCTTGCATATCCTCTCGCATTTCCGCCACGACTGCGATGTCATCTGCAAACCGGAGCATGTTGATTTCTTCTCCATTTACCTTGACTCCTTTGATACCCAATTCTTGTGTTTCTTTTATTGCCTCTTCAAGATATACGTTGCATATAGCTGGCAAGAGGTTACATCCTTGCCTTACTCCTTTGTTTATTTTGGCTTCTATTTTTCTTCCATTTATCGTTTGAATTCTTGTGACCTGATTCTTGTAGAGGTTATGGATAATTCTTCTGTCGTTGTAGTCCATTCCAAGCGCTTCTAGTATCTTGAACATCTTATTCCATTCAACATTGTCGAAGGCCTTCTCCAAGTCCACGAATGCCACATATAATTATATCAGCGGTAATTATGTTGGCGATGAGCTGTTTAGTGCCCAACCTTTCGCCGGAAAGGGCCACTTCGCAGTCCACAGCCAAGTTTTTTATGGACCTTGGTGGATTTTGGAAGAACAGGAGAGTATTTTAGACCTTTTCGGAGTAATTTCATCGCAGGTTTTGAGAGATTACATTTGGACAGATTCACAACTCCCGGGTAGAAGGTGTTCTTATTGGTAGGTTGATAGGCGCTGTTGCTGGTGGTAGGCACTCAGTCAGCACGTTGCATTGAGAGACGTAACAGACAAAGGTCGATCCTTTGACGTTTACGTTCCCCGATATCATTATATTAAGTTATCTAGTGGAAAATTGGTACTATATTTTCTTTATTGTTCGAATTCCACCGCATCACGCACGAAATCACTCATTTTTTTCATAAAGCTATCATGGCAATATAGGCTAATTTATATCTGAAATTGTTCATTAAGTGCCGCATATCCTCCCTCAGTATCTATTTCATCAGCACGCGTTTGAAATTAAGTGTTATTCCCAAATTTGCGCATACCAAGGCATCAAGTTCTTTGGCAGAAGCCCAATTAACCGTTTCTGTGGCAAAAAAGGTGCGGGTTCGGGGAGAACTTGGCACAGCAAGCGAGACGCCTTGTGTTTCTACTTACACGCGCTACGCATGGAGTCTCTCACGGAGCGAAGGTTAAATCTCTTAAATTAAAAAAATAGATTAAATCTCTTGCATTAATTTGAAGGTCACTTAAGGAATAATGTTGAAGATATATTATCACCCTCACCTTAATACGGTAGGCGAGAATTAGAGAGATAACGTGTAGAACAGATAGATTTAAGATATCATTTTTCCACGAACGATAAGGGATAAGAATAACGTTTTTCGACAGCGTCAGGGGAGAAAAACATTTTGTATCAAAAGTAGGCTGGTATTTAATCACCCCCTGCCACACACCCGAACGGTCTCTTTCAGGAAACCATGAAAATATTCTAAAAATATATCATTTGTACATTTCATTAAATATGGGGCAACCATCTTCTGAAACTTTTGTTTCTTTTCGACGAAGCGTTTCATTTATACTGAAAACAAATGCTGGAAAGTGGCAAAGGAACATCAGAAACTTTGCGGCGATTATTTTAAAATCATTACGAACCATCCCGATGATGTCCCAAAAGAAAACCTCAAGGTCGAAATACAAAACCCCTCCTTCACACGCCAGGTTTGATACATAAATCGCAATATTATTATTCTGGTGACCTGATATGAAAAATATACGAAACAATTCTAACATGAAAACCAAGCAACGCGATGGGCGAATGAAAGGATTCCAAATCCACCTGTTAGGACGCCGTCGCCCTGGGCTTCGATCGCCGTTGTGACTACAGGCTACACCCCATACGTTGAAGTCCCATGTGAGAGTCACGGCAGCTTTTCTTTTCAATGGTATTCCGATCGCGGGCGGAGAACACTTGGAAGTGCATCGACCGATCGCCGGGAATACCTGTCGCTCCAAGCGTGTTCACTCACTCTCTCCACCACCCACGCTCAGTTCATTCACTGCCCGAAACTCCCTCGGGCTGATCACCATGCCCTAAGACGACAGCCCCCCACATGAAGGTCACTTCCTCCCACCGATGGACGCCCTTTAAGACGGCGAGTGGCGCCGCGTCGCTTCGCAATGCCCTCCACCCCCCCCTTTCGCAATGGCGCAGGCCTCCGCTGCTTCGACTCCCCTCCGCGACGACTCATCGCAATCATCTCGCGCGAAAGACGCCAGCGGGAAAAAATACACACGAGAGATACGGCGGCAAGAATTGGTCAAACCCATTTCTCTTATCGGCACAGATTAAAGCTCTCCACTTTGACGGTAAGGTCAAATGATGCCGAGCGTGAATAGAAATTCCTGTTTGCACCGAAAAACACAACTCGTGTTGCCGATATCGTTAAGCCGATCACTTAAACTATAAACAGAACAAGCGCACGCACTACTGTGAAGCTTCAAATCCCATCTCTTATCGGAAGAACAGATGAATGCTGATGCTATGGTGACAGATGTGCATTCCCGAACACGGTAGCCGACGTCACTTATCTTACGTATAAAGAATAATTTTTAGCAATCTAACATAATATCTCGACGGTAATAGCATTAAATGCTGGAAAAACCACAGGTTTAGAGTAAACAAATTATTCTGGACGCATTTGTCGCTTTTGATTCATGCTCTTCAGCCGTGGGAAGGGAATGAACCATTGGGGGGCAGTATTTTTAATATCCAGAAAGCCTTCGTCAAGCTCTCTAAAAACGAATTGATACAGAATTAGGGACAAGTTTTGGAATATAATAAAGAGGAAGATGGGAAATGGCGAATAACCAGCAGTGTGAACAAGGCCGACTTATTAAATTCCTTCTTTCGAACCGTTTTCATCATCTCACCGAATTTCTCCGATATCTCATCAATCTTATAGTTTATCATTTCCGCCAACCGATGCCCAAAACAGAAATGTCGTACAATGTAATAGATCGTTCGCCAAAAAATATTAACCCTAACAAATCCTCCGGACCCGATCAAATACCTGCTCTTCTTATATTTAAAAATCTTGCGGGGATCTAGAAATCATATTTAAGAAGTAGCTCGTAGATTACAATATTCCCAGTGACAGGAAAACGGCTATTTAAAAACGGAGACAAGGAGGGGCTGAGTAATATAGTTAGTTGATTGACGAATTGGATCGCGTGCAGCGTAGAGGAGCTAGATTTGTAAAACGTTGTTATCTACTGACGTTGTTATTAACTTAGTAGCGTATCCAAAATATTAAAGCAGCTAGGCTGGGAATCACTCACGGAAAGAGGTTTAAGTACAGATTAACTCTTGCATGAATTGGAAGGACGTCTCTTTAGCAGTGATGATGTTGGATATGTATTATTGCCCCCGTCGCAGAGATCATGTAAATTAAATTAGAGAGATTAAGTGTAGAACAGATGGATTTAATATGTCATTTTTCCACGAACGATAGGGGATCGGATCAACATTGGCCGACCACAAGCTATAACTTCAGAGTCGTTGCCAATTCATAATTGCCGTATTGCAATTGTTGCATTTCATTTGTTGCTCCTGACACTAGGGTGAGGGTGGCACGGACCAACTCCCCGCGTGAACACCGCGATTCGACCCCTGCATACGTACGTATCGCCGGCCCCGCAATGAATCCGCCCGCCTCTTCCCTTCAGGCAATAACAGCAAAACTAGGCATCCGCGACCGACCATTCGATCCCCCGGGGCGGAAGAGTAAAGGGACCGATGTTCGGAGGATCAGCGGAGAATGAGGGGGAGGGGGGGAGGAAGCCTGGCTAGTGGCCCACCCCCCTTCCTTCTAAGTCTTCCCCCGCCCGGTCGCGCGACTGGGGTGGGGGTCCAAATCAACGCCCGGAGAAAGTGAGGGGTGCCTAGGACACCAGGAAGCGTTCGTTCCCCAAAGCCCATGTCCCGCCCTCGCACTTTTCTCCAACAAAAACACGGACGAGGCCCACGAAGCAGAGACCCGGCTCGCGGGCGTGGAGAAATTCTCAACTCGCCAAAAACACAGCGAGAAGAAAATACGAGTCATTCCTCACAACCACACCCTTCAAGTCCTTTGGAATGATGACAAACAAATTAGCACTTTTCCAGAGATGTATTTACAGCGTACAACGCGTTTCAGTTCATTGAACCGTCTTCAGGTACAAGACAAGAGTCAACATGTGGTACATCATATTTATGCCCGTTTGAGGAAGAGGGTGGGGGGGGGGGGAGAAAGGTAGGTGGGGACAAAGAGGGTCACTGTGAAATGCATCTGCAGCATGTTTAGTATTGCATCCATAACTTCACTTTTATCAAATGAAAAATTCTGAAGTTATTTCCTATTTCATGGATATAAGTACAGATCTCATAACCCTAATTTCATTTTCTTCTGAGTGAATTACTACCCCAGCAATAAAATTTTTTGAAAATTCAGACATCCATTTACAGTTGATGGCGTATACGGGAAAAAGCAATCATGGTCTCACCTTACAAGAATGATTTCAATGACCCTAAATATATTAAGACAACATTCCAGAAAAATCTTGCCAGTCTTGCTGCACTCTCTGGGAAACCAAATAAATACAGGGTTGCACCCAAAAGTGGTAGGACTGATTTTTTTACAAGATTTTATTGACGATATACTAACATCGACTTAATAATCTTCAAAGTATGCCCCTTGAGCTGCTACACACTTAGTATAACGTTGCTCCCATTCCCCGTACGCCCGCTGGAAATTTTCTTTGGGGATGACGTTGATGACCCTCGTCGAAGCCTCTTGAACGGCCTTTATCGAGTCAAAACGTTGTCCCTTGAGCTGTCTTTTCATCAGGGGGAAGAAGAAGAAGTCCGGTGGTGCCAGATCGGGAGAATAGGGCGGGTGCGGCAACGTGGCAACGCCGTATTTGGCCAGGAGCTGTCTGACAACGAGCGCGCCATGGCACGGTGCGTTGTCATGATGAAGCACCCAGCAGTTTGCGATGGCCGATCGGACTCTTTTCACGCGTTCTCGGAGGCGGGTGAGCACCTGCACGTAAAGGTTCGCATTCAAAGTCTCCCCTGGTGGGACAAACGCCTTGTGAACCACTCCATGACGGTCGAAAAATACAATCAACATCGTTTTGATTTTTGATTTGCTCATGCGAGCCTTTTTTGGACGTGGGGACGCGGAAGTGTGCCATTCCGCGGATTGTCTTTTCGTTTCGGGGTAATATTGAAAAACCCATGTTCCATCGCCAGTTATCACATTGTCCAAACAATTTTCATCTCGGTGCAAATTGGCTAACACTTCTTCGGAAATGCGCACACGCGTTGCCTGTTGGTCGACACTCAGAATTTTCGGCACCATCTTGGCGCACACCTTGCGCATGGCCAAATCCTGTGAAATAATGCGTTGGACGTTGGATGCAGACAGACCCAACTGGTCTGCAATTTCTTCGCTGGTTAAGCGTCGGTCTGTGTTCAGCAGTGTCCTCACTCTGTCCACATTCGTGTCGGTTCTTGCCGTTGACGGCCGTCCGGAGCGATGGTCGTCTTCAACGAGCTCCCTACCCTCTTTAAACAACTTGTGCCACTCAAATACTGTGGAACGGCTTAATGCAGTGTCCCCATAAGCCTGCTTGATCATATCGAGGGTCTCAGTTGCCGTCTTCCCGAGTTTCGCACAAAACTTCACGGAATAACGTTGCTCTAAATTCAGATTCATTTTGTTTTTCGACGCGGACAAATAACTTGCTGCACTAAAAACGGTGTCCTCACTCAACGACAGCCCTCAGGCGACTGAGGTTGATGTTAGTCTGTTGCTAAGAGCCCCCTCCACCTTACCCTGCCAGGCAGACCCCCCTCCACCGCTCCGTTCGCGCCAGAGAAAATCAGTCCTACCACTTTTGGGTGCAACCCTGTATGTATGCTATTAGACATTACAAAATGGACAAGTTTGTTGTTGGTAATAAAATGAAATAGATATTCTGTTTAAATTTTGTGAAAAAATTATTCATTAAAAGAAATAAAAAAAATACATCATATAATAATACTAAGCTTTATGCAACAATTGACATTAATTGCTATTAACAGAGAAGTCAGAAATATTTTAGCATACATGGCACAGCTAAGATAAACCTGTTTCAGGTCATGTGCAAGAACCACTTTGGGTTAATATTTTCATTTTTCTCATGGAAAGCCTCATTGTCCAAGCATGACAGCTAAAATAAAAAATATTGTCTTCATATTTTATTTCTGTCCTTCTAAGAATGGTTGTATAGTGGGAAATGGTGGACGACATATATTTACATGGGGTTGATAGATAACTAGCTATACATTTGTAACATATGTTAATAAACTCCTTTGCCTTCCTAAGTGCACTGCTACTGTGGGATTATTGCTGGTGATGTTTCCTTTGCAGTTATCATGAAATGTTATGGTAAGCATGTCTCTTCTGGGACCTAACATTAAAAAAATGGAAAATCGGTATATGTTCAGCTTGAGAAAGGAAGCTTCATAGTTGTGAATATCATATTATTTCTCAGCAGTTCACACCTGTGCTCAAGCACAAGAGACTTTCTTTTATTTTAGCGGTCCTATATTTTCTAAGAGTAGGATACGAGTCAAAATTGATTGGTTCAGCGCTAATTGCAAAAGAAAGCTTAATGCTGCCATTGGTGCAACATCCTGTCTTACTGTCATACCTGCTGCTTCTCCTATGAATATTTTGCAGTAAATAAGTGAGTTGATTAGCTAATTCCTACATTGAGCAGCACTCTGCCTCAATACAAGCAAAAAATAACAGAATTGCCACTTTAGAATTTACCTCGCAGTGCAATAAATTGATATGATGCAAATTTTGATTGCCTGATTGATGGCCAAATTAAAAAGTAGTTTTTTATCAAAAAAAATTTTTCTATCAATGAATTCATGAGCAAAGTGTCCATAAATAGTGCTATGTAAATTAGTTGAGTATGAATGCACTCTATATTTCATGACTTTCACTCAATACAAATTTTATGTGTGCTTCATTTCTCTTTCTTGAGGTTCCTAAGGTCTAATATATTTTTATGTATAATGATGTAAAGGACAAATAAAACGTATTATTATTATACAGTTCCTATTTGAACTATTCTGTTTTATGCTCCATTTCTTGATCACTTCAGAGGCTACAAAACTGAGACTATCATACATAAAGTTGGCATCAGGAGAGCAGTACAGTTGACACCCAATGCAAAGTATTTTTATTGATGCCTCTCTCCCAAAGCAAAATATTTTCATGTATTGAACCAAGAAATATTCAAAAGAGATGAAAGGAATATTAGAGGAACTATATGGTAAAGGTATTGTGCCAGGAAAATTAGACGGAGAATATGATGGAGATGTGATGCTCAGGTCCAGGAATTCTAGATGGCAAGATAGAAAGGGTATTAAGAGAATTGAAATTAAATAAAGTTGTGGGGGTTAAAAATACTCCCATGCAACTTGTTAATGTTTCCCTGTTGTAGGAAACCATGCTCCATATTAAAGTTTTGGCAATCCTTGGCTTAAGTTCCCTGTCATCAATTCCTTCCTCCTTGTGAAAGCCTTTTCACCTAATGTAATTCTTCTTGACAAATTCCAAAGAAACTGCGGGAGATGCCGCAACAGTAACTTTTAACGGAGTCATCCGCTAATGTGCATTTCAATGCAACAATTTCAGAGTGTAAAAATCATTCGCCTTGACTGGGATTCGAACCCAGATCCCTCAATATCCGATCGAGTGCTTTAGCCACTTAAGCTACCCAGGCGTCCTCTTAAACTCTTCTTTTAAGGGCTTTTAAAGGAACAAGATGTTGTGACGAAATACCGTACATACAATGTCACAGGCATTGGTAGCTTAAGTGGCTAAAGCACTCGACCGGATATTGAGGGATCTGGGTTCGAATCCCAGTCAAGGCGAATGATTTTTACACTCTGAAATTGTTGCATTGAAATGCACATTAGTGGATGACTCCGTTAAAAGTTACTGTTGCGGCATCTCCCGCAGTTTCTTTGGAATTTGTCAAAGTGAAAACACCATAAGTGTTTAAAGTTGGCTTTAACCTCGTGGACTGTGGCGCCACGCGCACGACTACGAATGCCTGTGACATTGTATGTACAGTATTTCGTCACAACATCTTGTTTCTTTAAAAGCCCCAAAATTTCAGAGTTTAAGAGGACGCCTCGGTAGCTTAAGTGGCTAAAGCACTCGACCGGATATTGAGGGATCTGGGTTCGAATCCCAGTCAAGGCGAATGATTTTTACACTCTGAAATTGTTGCATTGTAATTCTTCTTCTTATGTCCCTAACACTTTTACCATTTTGGTCCAGAACACTTCTGAGACAGGTAAACTGTTCCGTACCCTCAAGTTTTAACCCTCCTGTTTTAATGTTTAACTTAACCTTTTTATTTCTTGAAAACCATATTACTATTGTTTTATTCAAATTTATTCTCATCCCATACCTATCCCATTGACTTTCTAGTGCACTCAGCAATGTTTGCAGCCCCTTGGCTGACTGACAAATGGAAACTCATATACGAGGCCTGCTAAAAAATATCGCGAATTTTCCATTTTCTTGGGTTACGTACATATCGTTGACAGCTGTTTTATTTGGACGTGGTTTGGCTTGTCTTCGAATGGTGCCTGTTCCAAAAAATGGATCAAAGAATTTGTGTCAAAAATGAAATTAAGTGCGCGGACGCATTCCGAAAGTTGACTGTGGCATATCGTATGAAGAAGCTACCTTGGACCGAAGCAACGTTTATCGGTGGTACAAAATGTACTCAGAGGGCCGAGAAGATGTGAACGACGAAGAGCATGCCGGATGCTCGAGCACGTCAAAAACAGAGGAAAACATTGATGAAGTGAATAAAATAATATTGGCCAATCGTCGAATCACCGTTAGAGAAGTTACTGAGGGCCTAAACATATTTTACCAATGATTTGGGCATGACATGGGTCGCCGCGAAAGCCGTACAAAAATTGGTCAATTTCGACCAAAAAGCAATGCATGAACAGGTGATGAGCTAATGAGGTGTTGGTCTCCGTCCGCGATGACCCAAATTTGCTCCAGAGAGTCATAACTGTTGACGAATCATGGTTATGACGTGAATTAGTTTAAGCTCGATCATTTCAATGGAAGCTGCAGCACGACCCAATACCGTAAAAAGCGCACCAAGTTCGGTTGATTTGAAAGTTTTGCTTACAGTTTTCTTCGATTGCAGGGGTGTGATGTATCCGGAGTTCTTGCCACGAGGTAGACCGGTAAATAAGGAATATTTCTTGTAAGTTATACACAATTTGCGCGAAGCAATCCGCCGCGAACGCCCGGATTTGTGGAAGAATAAAAATTGGCTTTCGCCATATGATAACACCCCTGCTCACATATTGTTTCTTGTGCGCGAATAACACACTAAAGATGCCGCAGTTACCGTATTCCCCAGATCTGGTCCCCAATGACTATTTTTGCTCCTGAATCTGAAGCGGCCCATGAAAGGACGACTCTACGGTAGGATTGACGAGATAAAGACTGCATTAAAGGAGGAGCTGAACAAGATGAATGAATTTTTTAAGTGCTTCGAGGATTGGGAAAAAACGTTGGCACAAGTGTACAATATCTGATGGGGATTACATTGAAGGGGACAAAATAGATATTCATGAATGAATAAATGAATTTTGAAAAAACCCAAAGGTCGTGATAATTTTTTAACAGACCTCGTATAGGTACAATTCACACCTTTGTCACTCATTGACATTCAGGCAAGATGCAGCAAGTCCTGACCTAGCTGACTCTTTGAAAACTAATATATAGCAAATTGATGAGGAAGACATCTTGCCCCTAAACGAGTGACTATGTTGGACACACATAATGCCCATAGCCTAAATCATTGGCCATGACAAGACAAGAGTTGATCTCTTCAATCCCCCCCTAAATAAGTTCTATATATTTTCTGCTTTTCGTATTATGCATTTGTGACTGATTGTGCTTTATGTTTTATATCTCATTTCCAACTCCTATTGAAATTGTTATGGCATATAGCAGGTGCACACAGGTAATGTTAAAGGTGTTGGAAGGGCTAGAAAATTGGAATAATCATCAGTTAGTCATTCACTGAAGCCTTTAAATTTACATATGAGCCACCTGCAGTTACCCATCCAAAGAAGAGATTGCAATCGCTGCTGACTGCACCACGGAACCATTGTTGGGAATGGAATGAGAATTAATCATATGAAGGTAATGAGATTCTCAAGAAACAAAGCCCAAAGTTCTGATCATTAAAATTGAGGGTTTGAAAAGTAAACCAGATAGAACATTTTCAGATTTAGGAATACCTGGAAACAGATAAGATAGGTGAAGTATTAAGGACATTAAGATATGGCTTCAGGTAAGCAAGTTTGACAAAATGCAGAGCCAAATTCAAAGAAACAGCAGGAGATTCCACCACAGTAACTTTTAACAGATTTGTCCACTAATGCACATGACAATGCAACCATTTAAAAGTGTAAAAATCATTTGCCATGTCCGAGGCGAATAATTTTAGCATTTTTGATATTGTTGCATTGTAAAGCGCAGTGATTTGGTTGGGCCCTTGAGTGAAGATGTAAAGAAAGGGATAACAAAAACTTTTCATCTGGCGTAGTTCTGAATGGTTCTTAAACTTGCTCATTGAGGCAAGAAGATTATAGAGGATTTTGATAGCATAGAATGAGGGATTTTAAGGTTTGGGGGTGGAGGAGAACGGGAGAAATAAAATGGACATGGTGGGAGAGAAAGAAAGGAAAGCTAAGCATGATGAGGGTGGCCCTGGGAACTTTGAAGAAGGAAAGAAAAGTGGATTCAGGGGTGTGGTAGGAGGTGGTTGGTGAAGGGGAGGGGTTATTCAGGTATGGTAAGGGAAATATTAATAATTTTGGATAGAATGGAGGGAGAGTAAGTAGAGTTAAAAGAGTTCATTGCAATACTAGGATTTCAAGCATTCATTCAAAGTTGTTTACCTGGGAATTTAAGTGTCACACTGCATAGTCATAAGGTTCATCAAAAAATCTACATTGGTTCTTATACTGCAGTTGATAAGGTGAACTGTGTAAAGACTTCCAAGAAGCAATTACCATTACTGGAATTGATCATACGTACATACATACCCTTCCTATAGGGGCGGCCATTGAGTGATGGTATCACATTAAAAACACTATTGAGTAAGGCAATGGGAAACTGCCTAATTATTATTCCCTGGATTTATATGATGGACAGTATAGAGAATACCAGTTCCAGCAACTATGGGGCTTGGTCAAATCAGCCATGCATCGTGCCCAACAGCGGGAGAGGCAAGGCTTCCACGGTGGTCATCTCATGAAACCCTTTCAAAAGGAAAACTGACAGATGCAGAATAAGAAGACCAAATAGTTAGAATAAGAACCTGGAACACTAGGAAAATTAGAGAGTATATAGTGAGAGATAGGAAGAGGAAATATAGACAGTTTAGGTCAATGAAAGGTGAGATGGAAGGATTGCAGAGACTACTGGAGTGATAGTCACAGAGTAATAAACAGCCAAAGGGATAAGAGCCAATGAGGGATTGCCATACTATTGAATAAAGAAGAAGGGTGGTAAACATAGAACAAGCAACAAATAGAATATTACTAGTAGAGATAAAAGCAGAACCGATGAACTTGGTCATTGTTCAGGTATACATGTCACCAAGGAACCATAGGGAGGAAGAGGTTGATAGGATATACGATCAGTTTGAGGACATAATCACGTGTGTTCCTGCAGGGAAACATTTGATAGTGATGGGAGAATGGAATGTGGTGGTAGGCAATGGAACAGATGGTGATGAGGTATGGGACTATTGTTTAGGTACAAAGAATAACCACAGGGAAAAACCAATTGAATTCTGCAAGAGACAGAGGTTAGTCATCACCAACACTTAGTTTAGAAACCACAAGACGTCATAGGTATACATAGAAAATGCCAGGTGACACAGAAAGGTGTACATACCCTTGTTGCAGTTCCCTTTTGGGGTGTGCACTCCCGAGAAAAGCCCGATTGTATTGTGGCTCGGCTAAAAGGTCCACTAAAATACAGTTCGGCAGACTGCTGGAAATTCAGTTTATTTCCTTGTAAATACAGAAACAGGGCGCGTTGCAAACGCAGCCACGTGGTCGTGGTAGCAGAGCGTAGTTGGCTGTCTTGGCTCGCGGTGGCACAGCGTGGTTGTCTCTCTGGGCTCCGTGCGCTAACTGTCGTCCTCGTGTCTCTGGTCGTGAGTCAAGCGTTTTCGCTCGGCGCCCATACGGCGTACACCTCTGGTGGCCAGCCGGAGAACCGGCGACAGTTGACATTCTACCAGCGCCACAGTATGTTACAAAACAAGGATTATACTGTTATCTAATACCCTTTACTAATGTCGTAGTAGTAGTAGTTTTGAGGGGAGGCAACCGACAACTGAGGTCATTTGCACCATAGGGGATGGACAGGAAAGGATGAAGGGTGGAGAGAAACCCAGCGTCGGCATTAGCCTACTCTTAACAAAAGGCTCCGCAGTTAAAGGGGTCCGCAGTTTAACGTCCCATCCGACGGACGGCGTACTCACTCAAAGTGCCCTCCACAAAGCACCTCAAGTAGAGATCGAGATGCCTCTGAAAAATATTCAACACCGCCGGGATTTGAACCTGCGCCCTCTGGGTGGGAAGCCAGTACTCCCGCACCATCTCGATCCCCCTTTACTAATGTCTTTCATATTATCTTATTCTAACACAATTCTTCAATCTCTCGCATGCATACATGCAGAGTTTCTTAAAATACATTCACATGCATGGCTTTCATGGTTTCTCTGGACTCCTGTGGGAGTGCTGGAAATTATTTTAGCGCAGGCGGTGCTAGGAAATACTAATAAAGCACATGTAAAGCGTTTGAATAAACAGCAGATTTATTCTGAGTGCTGTGGATAACAGACCAAAGTCAACGCGGTAAGATATATGCCATGGGCGCAACGTGCACAAGAGGGATGAACGCTCGGCTGGGGTTGAGACGTGACTCCTTCCACGTGGGTCAAAATGCCTCCTCGTGGGTCGTGCCTAGGGTGACACCTCGTGGCACACCCCTGAATCGCACAAACAAATGAACTGCCACAACTCCTGTCTCGTAATCCATTCTTTTCCATTTCGATAACTTAAAAATCTTGTGGTATTTATTATTATTTCATCTTCTTATTTCACAATAGTAAAATATAAGAAATGTCGTACAAAAAAAACAAAATATGTATTCATACATTTGCATTAATAAAAAATAAATGTTTACAGCTTCTCACATCCTGACAAAAAATATTCATTCAGATCATAAAAACAACTCTTGATTGAATAAGATTTTAATCTAGATTTAAACATCTGATGTGTTGCTATCTTTTTGGTAAATGTTTATAAATTTTAATGCCAGCATAAAGGGGTTCTTTTTGAAACAAAGGAGTGGAATGCTGTACTACACGAAACTTCTTTCTTTGCCTTGAAGCATAATCATGGATACTCTCATTTTTGTAAATAGGCACGTTTTCTCAAACAGCCATGCATACATGATACATGTACAAACATGTCACAGGTAAGATTTCAAGATTTATAAACTGAGGTCACACGATTCTCTTTTTGGAATTTTGGCCATATATCTGATAACTCTTTTTTGCACGATGAATACTTTGTCAACAGCCATTGCAGAGCCCTAAAAGATAAATCATTCAATGGGACACAAGAGTTGGAAATTACCAAAGTAGGCTGTTTCTGAAACGGCTTGATCAGCAACCTTTGCTAGGTATCTTAGGGCATTGGAAATTCTGGAAAGTTTACTGTTCATTCAAGTTTAAGCTTTCTTCAATTATTAAACCTAAAAAGTTGGTACTGCTAACTTTCTTCAGAAGATTATCCTTGATGTAAAGATCCATTTCAGGGGTTTGCTAGGCACATAGTCTTAAATTTATAATTAACTTTTAGAACATAATTACCAATTTCATTTTGGTAAATGTCTTTTATTTCTTCATCCATTAGGCCTCATCTTCATTTCCTTTATTTATTTCATGTGCATGGAAATGTAAAACACACGTAATATTTTTAATTTAAATGATTTATGGTCATGCCTACAAGTAAGAAGACATTAACATTCTAAGCTACTCCTACACTAAACAAACAAAGTAAATACATGAATGATTAAGATCAATTGAAGCAATTGATGAAATGAATAACTGATCGTAGCACTTTTCTACTTGATCTGTTATTCATTATGTTCAACTTCCACCAAGTCACGCCTGAAGCTAATCAATTTGCAATTGATGAAAGTTTGAAATTATAATACCCTTCATTGAGAAAATAGGACTTGAAGGAAATGATTCCTGACTTGACTTGATGAAAGTGCTTCATAGGGAAAGGACTTAATTTAAACTGTCAACAAATCCCATTCATGATATCTCCTGCTATAGGCTTAACCGAGTATTAATGCATCAAAAATCAAACAGTTACATATGAAATGATCTTTAAAATATCATTAATTTCCTCAGCAAAGTAACATAATTTGCAAAAGGAAAACCATAAAATAGAATAATACAATTATAAAAGCTAATTGAATGACTCAGGCCAATTCAATTCTAACTGCAATGAGATTTAACTCCATTCCAATCCAAGCATTGAACTGAATTTATTTCTTGTTTCTTATGACATAAACTGTAATTTTTAATGGTCATCAGAAAACAAACAAAATTTAAAATACGAGAAAAATTCTTTATTAACAAACTTGTTTTTCCAACTATAAGAGCGCATTCTTATATCTTCAAAGGACAATTATAATGCATATTAATTCTAAAATGACTCCATATGACTCTTTCCATAGAACTAATAAAAATATAAAACCAAAGTTTATGTTCCCTTAGATTCTTGCAGAGTCACACTGGTGAATTTAACTTGAGGTTAGACAGCAGACTGCCTGACGAAACGGGTGTAGAGCCTCTTGGTAAACTATATGAGAGTACCCTTGGAGATGGAGTAGTATTTTGGGATTCCCTGAAAGCAGAAAATTGATTAAAGCAGAGGCATTTCGTTTCAACAAAACAGATCATCAGACTAGTGGATCATTTTGACATGGTGAAGGTCCTCAGGCAGTGTCTGCTTCAGTCAAAACATCAGTGCACAATGAAAACTCAATAGTGATTAATAATTTCACATGCCAATCGGTGTCCATGCATATGGTCCACCAGCATTTTTAAATTGCAAGTTTGTATTCACAGTGTACATTATGTCCTTATCCTCATATCCATGTTAAACATGTATTTTATATCTTTATGAAAACAAATGTTTATAAAATGCATTGGTATTTATATCTGCATTAAATATATAGACTGGTCAGACCACTGGTCATGATTCCAAACAAAATCCACTGCCCAGATCACTTTTGTCCGCCTCACAATCATTCTGCAACTCCAATATTTTCCATTTTTGTGCCCTCCTTGAAACTGAAGAGTGGTGTTTTGTCTTCACTTATGCTGACTACAAAACTAGATTCTCTTTTTTACAATCAGCTCATAAAACATTATGCTATTGCCTTTCCAATTTTTAATAGGAAGTTTGATAAAAAATAAAAACATTGTATCACAGATGAAATAATTGACTTTCTGCTAATCTTGAGGATTTTCATGCCCATTCTGATTGAGATCACTCCCTTAAATCTCACCATAAGCAAGTTAAACTTTACCATTGGAGCGTAAATCAGTGCAGAGAAATGTTCATTCAATGACCACCACAAACCGCAGTATTTGGCCCTCATTGGTTTGATAGGTGAAGGTTTATCTCAACTAATAATAAGCCCTGCACAAAGTGTGAAATCCACACATCAGGCTAATATGGGATCCAGTTCCTTCCCCTGTGCCACCTGCAGTTTCTCATAAAGATTTGCTACTCAAAGAATCACAAAGTTCAGGTGAAGATGAGGATGGCCAGAATCATTCAATGACCGGAGAGGATTTTAAATTCTGGGAATAGATACAAAAAATTCTGGCAAATAATTAATTCACCAAAAGGTCACTCTTCCCAATTTCTTGAATTGTTCATCCATCTGACGTTTACCAGGGTGGTCAGTAATTAGATTGTATCTGATTCAAGGTTCTCTGCGATGAACATTTATTTTTCAAGGTTTTATGCAACTCTTTTGCTCAACTCGTATCCTTAATGTAATCCACCATGCTTGCTAAATTTACATAAAAACAAATTGTATAGCATTTTCCCCTCTAGCATAGACAGCCATGGGTAGATAATAAAAAAAAATAGTTTTGACCATTTGATGGATTGCCTGGATAAAAATCTCACTAGCAGTGGAGACATAAGCTTTCTTGACTTAAGCTATGACCATTTTAAGATTCCAGACGAATGTTAACCAAGTCGTAATGTCTTTTTGGTTTTTGTGTTTCCAATATTCAGGAAATAAAAACACAGAAACTCTATTGATTGAGCTCATTATGGCTCTGAATGAGAAGTCACCGAGGCCCTGGCCAGGATTTGACATTTCCCTGAATATTAGCTGTTACAAAGTTATAAATGCTTTTCATTGATTGGGAAATATTCTAATATTATTGATAATTCAGAAAAACAACATTAGAAGCCTAGTGTTAGTGAAAGGAATCATTCCTATCATAGCATACTTATCCACTACATTATTACTCTCACTCTAAAAAGTAAGTACCAAACGATTACTACTCGGTTGCAGGGGCAGGAGGTAGGCAGTTGTTCCATGGCACAACCCTCAGTTGCCCCAATTATGTTTACATGAGTGCTCCTCAAAAGTAAACAGATGTGATCCATGATTCTTTCATACAGAATGCAGAGCACATTGAAAGCCATCAGTTTACACAATATCACTAGGGTAGTCATTCGTATTGAATTCAAATGAGGAAAATATCAAAAACCTTTTTCCTCCTACAATCCACTTTCTATTTCCCAGTACCATTACATTAATTCTCCAATACTCCAAATATTCCAAACTCCTTCCCAGGCTTTTCCCAGAATTTTAATTTTTCCTGATTTTTGTCTCTCCGTGCCCCTCCCCCATGTCCCAGGCACAATTAGGAGGCGGAAGGGGAAGAGAGAAAGTGTGGGAGGAAAGGATTGTGAAAACAGGGGGAAGACAGAGAATCTATGAATGCACTTAGTTGATGGACAATAAAACTTCCCCTTCCGTAGCCCACCTCCCCTTCTAACGAGAATATATAACTTTCCTGGCCATGTATGAGATTTTATACCTGATGATGTTGCCTATGCGCTGAAGCCGGTAGTAGTATAATAGAGTTTTTTGGTATGGAAAAATACTTTGTTTATTTATCCAGTGATCATGAATTTTCACAAAGTAGAGCCTCAAACAATCCAATTCAGTTTATTTCCTCACTTTCCCAATATTCCTAGATGCTGGATTAACTTCCCAGAAACGGAGGCACAAAAAGACCCTTTAGCCAAAACCACAATATCCGAAACATAAATGGAGGCACAAGTAGACCCTTTAGCCAAAACCACATTATCTGAAACATCGAAATGAAATTTTAGAAATTAAGAGAAAACTCAAAGAGAACACTCACCTGCAGTGACCCATGTTGGAATGAATTGGGGTCAATGGCGTACCAGGCTGGGTGGAATAGCCTCGGTGAATCCTGCAGAAAGGTCAAATGTGAATTGGTGCCAACTCGCAACATTACTTCATAATTCAAAATGTAACTTTTGTATGAAAAAATAACAACAACTGGAAGTTCAAATTTATGGTCGACCATTGCACTGTAATCGGGGCATTTTGGACAAAAAAATTCCATGAAATTCAAAAATGTTTTAGAAGATGAGCTACGATTTTTTTCTATACTTTTCAATTGTTTTTTGGTACATCCAATACACTATACCCCACCCTCCTTTGTAAAATAAAATAATCAATAGTTAGCAATCTGCAATCATTTCAAAATGGAAATATAAATCCAAATATACCCAAACTTCAGTTATGTGCATCCATTAATTTTATTTTTCACATGCTCGACCCAACAGTAACATTAATATACCATTTAACTTGTCCATATTTTGCATATGTCCATAAGTTTGTAATTTCCCACAGACTTTATTTTAAGGTACAATGCATTTCACCAACTTGCAGCTTCCTCAGGTTGACCACTCTGTGGAAAATTACAAACTCTTCAAACATGGACATCAAACAATTTCATGCAGTGAAGCCTTTAAGTGTGAAGCATACAATTAACTCCTTTCACAAGAAACCCAATCCAGGATGGTATGATGCAATTGCAGAGGAAGTTACACCACAACATCTACATCCAGTCAAACAATAATGTAAATAAGCAATGCTGGGGTACATTTAAACTATAAACTGACCAAATCCTCCAAACAAAACATGAAAGTCCTGCATACACCTTGTATCTTTCTGCGCCCATATCCTCAGCATATGCATATTACATATGTATGCTGATGTCAGTGCTCTCTACCCCTCATCCATGGCTACTGTTTGACAAAACTGGTCATTTTAAATGAAATTCAGAGGCAGTTACAAAGTTTTTTATTTTTCACAACTCATTAAAATAGGAGTTCATCGAGCAGGTGGAAAAGTTTATCTCTATCGGAAGTGTTCTGGACCAAAATGGTCGAAGTATTAAGGACATAAGAAGGAGAACTGCGTTGGATCAAGAAGCTTTCACAAGGCAGAGGGAATGATGACATGGAATTTGAGAATGGATCTCAAGAAAAGGCTCTTTAAACTTTGATATGGAGCATAGTGTCGTAGGGTAATTGAAGCAGGATGATACGTGTTGATTGGAGACTTTTGAAATGTGGGTGCGGAGGTGGACAAAGAAGATGAAGTGGAGAGAGAGGAAAATAAATGAGGTTGCGCTAGGCAAGGTGAGAGGGAAGGAGAGGGGAATGTTGGGAGGAATTCAAAGGAGGCAGGAAATATTGATGCGGAGAATTTTGATTGGCAAAGGAAGTTTGAAGACTGATTGAGGGGAGAATGTTAGGCAAGCAAGAAAGGATTGGGAAAAGGACAAGCGTGTTAAACAGAATGAAGGGAGGAAGAATGTACGTGGAGTTGAAGAGGGGCTTATTGCAAAACCAAACATCAGGTCATTTTTGTTATTATAGCCTTTTTCCATCCAAAACCTACCTTAACAAGTAGAATACCAATAATAATAATAATAATAGAATTTGGAATGGTAACTTTAATAATGCCACTGGGGAAGAAACTGGCTCTTCAAGATTCCAGAGTGTTCAAAGTTGGCCATAAGGAACAAGCACTCCATCAGCTGCAAATGATAGATGGCATAATAAGGTTGTTTTGAGACTTATGATGCTAGAGCTCCTCAGTTAAAAAGGCCCTCCACAAATTCAAATAAACTGATTATAAACCCTAGTTCCACTATATCCATGCATTTTGATTACACAAATCTAATCCTGGCATTGTGAATTCTACTACGTAGAATGACACCACAGAAATACTGTAATTGAGTAAACCATGGCTACATGAGCGATAGTGCCCCATACTTCAAACCAAAATATACGGCAAACAGTGACCAATCTGCAATCTTAAAATTAATTCATTGGAAGAAATGTACTCCAATCAAAACATATCCATAGTTTTCCATCCCAGTTCAACATTTCTCTACCTGAAGTTCCCTCTAGAAGTGTTGGCAGTCGGAGGTGGCTGTGACACATGCAGTTTGGGGTGCATCCCAGGTTTCTGTGAGCAACTGGAACCAAGGGCAGTCGTTGGCTTCCTCTGCTTTCCTAAACCCTGGACGACTGAGGGCGTAAGGGTTATGGATAAGGGTCGATTTGATGGGGATGGAGTCCTCCTCAGTGTGAGGCGATTGGGTGTCACCCAACCTTCAGAGTTTGCAGGGGACAGAGGTGACATCTGAAAAAGAAGCTAATGAATGAAAGTACATTGAAAAGGGATCTTGTTTGTTGAATGAAAATCATCTGATAACCTATCAATAATCAGGCATAATTGTTTGAGATAGTCCATTATTCCACCAGGAATACATTATCTCATGCTTACAGTGTCTGGGGTAGTTTTAATCTTTTACTCTCGTAAACGTGAACATAAAATACCCTAAACTAGATCGTACCGCATGAAGGAAACATTCTCTAATCTTATTCCTCTTAGGGCCTACTATAAAAGTACTCACATTATTGTTTATTTGTGGTGCGGGAAAAATAAATGAAACCCATTTGGCAAACTAACGTCATTGCAATTGTGAGGAGGTATTCAATTGAAAGTGCATAATTTTTTGCTGCAAAATATCAAATACATTGCATTCCT
The DNA here is from genome assembly GCF_022747635.1 of Hetaerina americana. Taxonomy (NCBI): domain Eukaryota; kingdom Metazoa; phylum Arthropoda; class Insecta; order Odonata; family Calopterygidae; genus Hetaerina; species Hetaerina americana. The sequence goes on along the minus strand of NW_027286952.1, from coordinate 2,272,665 downwards.
TGTTTGCAGTTAAAGGGTGCATAGAATTTGATTTGAATATGATGGACTAGGTTTGATACTAATGCTTTGCATGGAAAGAGACCAATGCAGTGCAACAAAAAAGAGGTAGAAAGGCTGAAATAGAAAGGATTCCCTATTTTAATATATTTGCTGTGGGTTTACAATAATAGTTTTAAAATAAAAGGAGGTTCTAGGCTAGGTTGAGGATTCACTGGAGTTAAATTTTTAATTACCTTAATATCTCCTCATCAGTTTCTCAAAAATATGATTAGTTATACAACTCTCATCTGATTTTTTAAAGAAATATTACATTAAGGAGGTCGAAGATGGATATCAATATGACGCATTAAAATATATCTCAGCATTTTCTTTTAATCCATTGAAAGAAAGTAAACATAGAATATTTCCATAAATATCTAGTTTTGGAACGTTTTGTCCAATTTATTATCAACAGGTACTTTGGTTGGCTTATTAAAAATAAACTTAAAAATGGAACATTGGCAATTATAATTGGCATTCTACCAGTTAAGGTAGGTTTTGGTGAGACACAAGTTATCTAACAGTACAGCGACCATTCCCTTGTCTCCCCTTCCTCCCTCGCCAAATATTCTCCCATCTATCACAGTCTTCAACACCCCATTGTCAGCCAAAATGCCCTGCATCCATCTTTCCTGCCTCTTTTTGATTTCACCCAACAATTCCCTCTCAGCATACTCAGCACCTCCTTGTTTGTTTTGCTTTCACTCCACTTCACCATCTCCATCCTTCTCGACACACACATTTCAAAAGCCTCCAATAGATACCTATCATCCTGCTTCCCGCTGCCTTCCTCTATAGTGTTTTCAACAGGACACCATTGACAAATTCCAAAGAAACTGCGGGAGATGCCGCAACAGTAACTTTTAACGGAGTCATCCGCTAATGTGCATTTCAATGCAACAATTTCAGAGTGTAAAAATCATTCGCCTTGACTGGGATCCCAGTCAAGGCGAATGATTTTTACACTCTGAAATTGTTGCATTGAGGACACCATTGTTTGAAATGGCTGCCCAACAGGGGTCAGATGCCTCTGCAAGCGCCTCACTGAGGTATAGGCACTGCCCAGACTACCTTTTGTCTGGCTCCTACCATTCAACTATTTAGAATGGGTGGATCTACCAAAAGCAAAGATCATTGCCACTACCAGCACAGCTCTAGGGGTCATCAGAACACACAAGTCATTCCATCATGTCAAGGCTGTAGTCAATGGAGAGGGTTAATTTCCAATTATTCATTATAAACATAGTTTAACAATAACCTTCATAGATGACATGTTTAAAAATGTACATTAATGGCTTTAGGGCACCCTCTCTTAGTATTGGAATATGTCAACACTGGCTCATGGTGACTTTATACCATTACACATATAAATGCACCACTCTTTGTACTGTTAAGTTCCTCCATATTCTTAATTGTTGACATAGAGACAATATGTTTCTAAAAAATTCGATATATTTTCACAATACCCTCCAGCAATAATATGACCAATTATACGAACATACTGTGGGAATTTAAAATAAAAGTTGAAAAGCCATGATGAGCTTAACAAAATAATAGACTAATATAAGAATGGATCCCTAGGGGCACCTGATGAGAGTGATATGGAAAGACTGACAAAAAGAATACCTATATTAGACTTATTATATTATTTATACTATATTAGACTTATATATTCTGACCAAAACCCAAAAGACATGAATCACACAAGTTATGTGAGGCAATAGGGAAATAAACACAACAGAGGATGGAGAGGGAAACTGAAATGAATTCTGGTCAAATTCATAAATTTCTGGGTTTTCAGGGGACGAAAAGTGGTAGAATATAAACAGAAGAAAGGTAAGGATAATAGATAGAAAGAATTAAATGCTAGAGGGATAGATAGGAGAAAGGACGCAAATAATGAACAAACTGTCCATGGGTGGCCAGTTTGAACAGAAATGAGAAGAATACCTTCCACCTAAGTTAATTATTACTTAATGGTATCAAGCAGACAAACTGGCATCAATCCACCACTTATCTACATGTAAGATTACCTAACTTTTTTCACTCTACCACAACATATAATAAAATATTTACAATTTTGATGAGTGTGTATAAGAAAGAAATATAACTTGAACTTCCCACACTAGAGAGAATCTGTAAACAAGGATTTCCAATTAATTGTCTTTCTTCCCTCATATTTCAAACCACTAAATATTATCATTGCAAGTGTACTGTGTTCAGTCACATTTTTGACAACATCAGCTTTGGATGTGAATGGGTGCAGAGCATCACAGAACCAGGTCCTCTACCTTTGACTGAGAGGCAGACTGCTGCCTTGGCGTGAGATTCCACACCGAGGGTGGAGACGGGCGTGGAAACACCTCCCCTGGGGTCGACGTCAACATACTTTGCTGGCGTAACAGATTTATTTCCCTGTTCACATGTTTGGATAATACAAGCAATATAATTATATACATTAGCCTTGTCAAATAAGAAAAAGTTTATAGATGCACATAACTAGGTAGTTCACATGCTGGTCATAGAAGTAGAGGCTTCTGCCAAAATTTAAAAAGCTAGCAATATGCTTTTTAACTTGTTAACCTATTCTTAAAATTTTAATTGAATGCCAGCAAGGAGATCGGTCATGGTTGTTAACATTGTATTAAAATTAATAGCCAACATATTCCAAAGGAATTTTCATTATAGATGCTAGATAGATCATTATAGATCACTTTTTTATTGAAAAACGAAAAATTATTGCTCATTGATATGCAGTCAATTCACAAGATTCATCATATTTTTAATTGAATGTTAATTATATTTTATTTTATTCAAATATGAGTTAACATTGAAAGAAAATGCAGTTTCTAAGTGACACATATCTACATATTCCAAAAAGCAATGTTTTACCTTTCAAGTTCTTCAATTTTTTTCCTGAGTTTGTAAATTTCCGCTCTTGCAGCCTGGAATTTGGCTGCCTGAAGAAATAAAATAAAAGCATTTGGTAATTCAGTTTATGGATACAGAAACCCCTACACTAAGACATTAAAATTTTTAAAAATATGAACAACTGATTAAAGCAAAAACAATGTGAAAGATCAATAACAAAGTTCACATTCAAATATGGAAAGGAAGTGTAAGCACATGTATCACATCTGCAGCAGTGAACATGACAAAAAAAGAGATGGCTTTAAGGTTTCCACAAAGTAGAAGTCATGAATGAGGAGCGGATGATAACATTCTGGAGTATTAATAGTAGTACTTGTCATCAGAAACTTTAGAATATGAATTTTGGAGATTGTACACAGAGAATCTAATTACTTCACATGCTCTAGAAGTGTATTGGGGAGAGGGGAGGAAAGATAATTGGGGTTTGGAAGAGCTTTAAGCATTTTACAGCAAATTGCCTTAACTTAACAAATGCAGAAAAAACAATTATTGAAGCTAAATGAACAGGCTCAATTGTCTATTTTTATATTTAAAACAATAGGATTCTGTGAAAAAATCATGATCCATCTTCTACGATTACTGATTCTTTCTTACTTACATCCACTTATTGATTCTTTATGCATACTATACCTGTAGAACTACCCCTCCTCTTGGGCTTCAAGGAAAGAGTCAAACTTTTTTCTTTTAAGCCTGAATGAGAGAGAGCCTAGTTTTGAAATTATGTATGGTCAGAGTGATCAGTATACAGCAACAATAGATGCTCAAATGGTCACCAACCAATCCAAAAAAGTATAAAATATTTTTCTTTGGATTGAAGAGAGTGGACACAGAGAAGGACCTGCTATGTGGGATATGAGGCATGGATATTGAAGGAAATTGATTCAAAATGTGTGTTGGAGAAAGATGCTGAAGATCAAGTGATTGGATGGGGTAAGGAACGAGGAGGTGCTGAGGAGAAATGGAGAAGAGAAAGAAGGGGCTGATGGATGCCGTCATAGAGGAGAAGGAGAACAGGCTTGGAGATGTACTGGAAAGGGATTGATTGGCAAGGGATGTCTTGGAAGGAATAACCAAGGGGGCTACGAGGAACTTTAAGATGGCTTTAGTTTTTGGGCATAGCAAAGGGGTATTGCTGTATGGGTATGAAGAGAATGGCAAAGGAAATGAAAGTGTGGGGGAGCAATTAGGATTTGCCAAATAGAATACTACTGATATTGACTGCTACATAAGCACTGCAAGTCATTGTGTTGAATTACAAAGTTTCGACTTCTTCTGCATATGTCTAATTCAATCCAGTCAAGTGTTTTTACACTTATACAATGTTTGTTACATTTATTGAGGCAGAATTTATGATCAACATACTCAAGAGCCTTGGAGGATTCAGGAAGAGTCCCACTGTCTCCATTCCATGATAAAGTGATGTCCATAAGTAAATTAAAGCAGTCTACAGGGAAGATTTAGCAGATCTGTTGGCTTTTAAAACCATGTTGACCCGCAGCTAGAATATTGTCGCATGAAAGAAATTTATGCAAATGATTATGAAGGATGTTATGAAAATTTTTTGGGCCCCTCTCAAGTGGGGTCAGCGAGGCACCTACCTTTGCAGGTGCCTTGCTGACGAGAAGCTGAACAGATGCCTTTTGCCTGGATCCTATCATTTGCCACATCTGACTGGCATGGGTTCTCCTACCATGAGCAATTATCATTGCTCCTAACATAGCTGATCATGGGGACAGGCACGTACTTAAACCACATCAAGGTTGTTGCCCTTGGGGAACAAATAATAGGTTAAGGACTAAATATCATTTTTCGTAGTAATAATTCAAGTAATTTTACCAATCCATGGACAATCATTCACATATTAATACAAACTCAAAGTACAACAGGACTTAAAAAGTAGAAGCTGAATAGAGGAATTGTGGTAGCTACATTTTTCAAACCATCTTTCCTATGGTATATGTTTTATAGCTACAAAAATATTGCATTGTGTAAAATACCACCCTCTACATGAACAGAAACGGATTTTGTGCTTCAATTTTTATAAAATTCCCTTAAATTTTTAAAAGATGTAAAAATCAAGATTTTGGAAGACATCAAGTCAAGAGGACGAGATTAATTGTTCCAAATCAATTAAGAGAAAATTCCAAGTTCCCACAGATGTCAACTTTTAGTGAGAAGGGGCCTCCACATTACAGACTTACCATCATTCGCCTATGTGAGGTAAGTCTCTGCCGATGGCCTTCTTGGAAGTCAATGACTCGCATTATCTTCTTCAACGTTGACCCAGGATCATCAAAGAATTGCTGCACATCTGCCCTCATCTTGCATAGCACAAGTGTAATATCACTATACATCTCATTAAAAGATGACACAGCAAAGAGTTGCCACAAAAATATTTTTCAACACGCATTTTATCAAGATCATCATCAACAAGATTAACTTCACATATATGTACACTTGAAGGAGACATTAGAAATAAGTACTGGCAATCCCAACGAAAAGAGGCACAAATTCAAATGTTTTACTGGGAATGGTCAAGCTAAAACCAATGGATAAATATAGCTATTGTTAGCAATATTACGAAATGCAACTCTTAATATATAGATATATATTACAATTATCATGCCTTTATAACTAATGGCTTTAGGGTTGATAAAGTACTGTTTGTGTCTTAGGTCACATTACAATTATTTGTAACAACAGTAAGGCACCAATGCAGTATTGTGAACTTGGCCATTTATTTTGGAAGATTTCCATGTGTTAGCAATGTTGCATCCATAGGTAGGTTATGCTGCGATAATATTTTCTGATGATTGGATTGAATTTCTTTATTCACCAATTTATGGCCATTGTAATTATCATGAGAGCATACACTCTTATCTAACAGTGTCACATTTATTCCTTCAATCAGATAGCCTTCGGTGTACATTATCAGTTATCCAAAATTACTTTGAATGATTTTCCCCACTCCCAGACTATTGATACTATGAAATGCTGACAAACACTGACAATAGGTCATGGTGTGAATTGATAAAAATTGCATATACACCTGAAAAATACATATTCGTGCATTACACTTGGCCTCTCTGAGCCATGTTTTGGTTCAACCATGAGATACATAAGTCTTTTGGATCATACTGTACCAAATCATCCAATGGTGGTTGGATGGCCATTTTAGAAATTGATTATTTCCTGTACATGGTTACTTTCATGTTTTAGAACATCAGGGCCAATATTAAAAAAAAACCTGTGCTTAGTTCTCTGGATGTTGGCCATTTCTTGATATTGTCAATGCGTACTCATGTTCACATAGCTATTTGTGGCCTATATCTCAAATATCAAACTAACTAAAATTGATTTTTCAATCGGCTCTCATAATTTTTTAGATTTCAACGTAGCTATGAAGAGCTATGTGACAATTATATCACACGGTCTGTGTCATGGCGAATGGCAGCTGAGTGTTTGTTATTTATCATTTCAAAGAAATGTCTACTCCTGGAGAACAAAGCACAAAAAAAAT